>NW_005871138.1:4469579-4480409 GCF_000147115.1 Myotis lucifugus
CCCGCTGGCGTAGCTGCTGTCCAGTCTCCGCTGTTCTGGGGTTGGATGGGGCAGGGGAGCGGGATCCGGAACCGCCGGGGAACTCGGAGATGTGAGGGAAGTCCTGCGAGGAGAAGGAGGAGGCAGGTGAGCGAAGGAGAGAGGACCGGTGCATGTCTCAGGCAGCCAGGGTGGGACGGGGACTGCCCGTGCCCCCTGAGGTGTTCACAGGGCACGCCCTCCGGCTTGCACACGTCTCCGCTCTGCCCAGCATGGCATGCTTTTCCTTTTCCCAGCGGAGCGCCTTCTAAAGAATTCAGCCCTGTCCTGGCTGCACCATGGGGGGGTGGGGGGGGGAGGATTTTGCACTCAGGGCCTTTCCTTTTTTGGGACAGTTTCCCAATCTGTAAAATGGAGTTCCTGGGCTGAGTGACCGCACGGAACAGTGTCTGTGGCACCATTACTGGGGTCAGGCCTCGAGGGCTTTGGGGAGAGCCAGGGCCAGGGCTGACCTGGCAGAAACCGCCGTGGCCGCAGCCCCGCAGGCCAGACAGACAGCAATAGACAGAGGATGAGAGGAGGGGGGCCTGGAACATCTAAGGATCCGAGCAATCTATCTGGCAGCTTGTCAACTCCCTGCCCCCGCGAGTCCATGACAGATAAGGAGCACCAGACCCATTTCACTGACATGGTAACTGAGGCTCCGAGAGGTAAGGTGCCCAGGCCGTGGTTACATAGCTGGTGAGCGGTGGGGCTAGTATCTAACATCCCGAGCTGCCCCCCTCCACAGGGACCCCAGAAGGGCAGGTTTCTACTCAGCCCTGCTTACCTGTGGCCCTGGCGGTGAAGGGCTCATCGCCAGCTGCACCTGGAGTGCCATGGGAGTGGGCAGGACAGGAGGCTGGGGTGCTGGGGACATGCTGACAGGTGGGCTGAGGAGGGCGCCCTGGGCGTGAGGGGGCAGTGGCAGCTGTTGGTGCAGCGGGGGGCTGAGCGGGAAGGAGGGTGGTGGTGGCGGGGATGCGCTGAGGCCTGGCAGCAGCGACTTGGAGCCCAGCGTCCGGGCGAGGCTGGCGGGGGTGGCCCCGCTGCGGAAGGCCTGCAGGTCCGAGGGCGTCAGGAAGGAGGCCAGGCCTGGCATGGCGTACATGGGCTGCTTGGGCGGGAGCATTTTGGCTGGCGGGTTCACCTGGGCGCTCTTGGTCTCACCCTGGTCCGGGGAGCTCTGGAAGGGGACAGACACCTGTCACTCTGGAGAAGACGGAGAAACCAGACTTGGGCCGTGAGACCAGGAGGTTCCGCAACCCACTGACATGACCCCTGGCTGGCTTTCTGGCCCCTCAGGGGATATCTGTAGACCAGTGGTTCTCAACCTTCTGGCCCTTTAAATACAGTTCCTCATGTTGTGACCCAACCATAAAATTATTTTCGTTGCTACTTCATAACTGTAATGTTGCTACTGTTATGAATCGTAATGTAAATATCTGATATGCAGGATGGTCTTAGGCGACCCCTGTGAAAGGGTCATTCGACCGCCAAAGGGGTCGAGACCCACAGGTTGAGAACCGCTGCTGTAGACTAACAGATAATTCTGAGTGCTTAGTGCATCTAGGTCTAACCATCCAACCAGCCCTGCTTTAATCCTTGGGGCTCCCCTGCCGATGGGGGACCCACGCTCCGCAGCCTGGCCAGTGAGGCCAGCATCACCCAACGGGGCCGTCCGCTATTTACGCTCCTGCCCAGCCTCTGTGCGTTCGCATGTGCTGTTCCCTTGACTTGGAGCACCCTCTCTGCTTGGCCCTCTATGGCGTAGCCCAGTTGCCATGTCCTCTGTAATAGCTTCCAGACAACAGCCCTGCCCCCACTTGGGCCACATGTCCACCGCCATCCTGAGCCTCCTGCCTGCAGTGCTGGTGTTGACCGAGGAGGCCGACAGTGTGGTCAGGGGTGAAGGCCGAATTTGAAGGAGTGGCCAATCTGGGTTTGGCTCTTAGTACAGCAACCTAACACATTGTGTAATTTCAGGCAAGATGCTTCACCTCTCTGAGTCTTGGATTCTTGTTGGAAGAATTAAATGAAACAAGATACATGTCAAGTGGCCAGCATGAGCCCAACACATAGTAGGTGCACTGGAGAAGTGACCTCAGTGTCCATCCTTTCCCGTGGGCCTCAGTGCCTGCTCCACCCCTCAGTGGTCCCGCACTTTACAGCCTGTGCCTAGGATTCCAGGGGTTACCTTGGAGACCAGGCTAGCCCGGTAGGCTGCCAGAGCCTTCAGATATTCCTTTTTCGCCGCTTCGGTCTTCCTCTTGTAGGCCTGAAAGATCCAAGACATGAGCAGCCAGGGGAGAGGTTAGGTGTTCAGCCTGAGGTCACACTGCTGGGGGCCTTGGCCTGTGATCTCTGTCTACTCCCAGTTTTTTCTGGAAGCCCCTGAGAGGGCCCCAGGCACATGGTCAGGGGTATAGGAAAGCTCTGGTCTGACCCCAGACTCTGAGAGCTGGAGGACAAGATGGACTGACATGTTCTCGCTTATCTAACAGATAAGGAGGCAGAGGCCCAGGTCAGTTAAGTCGCCAGTGAACACAGCTGGGAAACAGCAGAGTTGGAGGGACCTAACTTCCCATCCCACAGATGGGCAAACCAAGCCCAGCAAAAGCCCCTAGTTCTAGGCTTCTCAAGTCTGTCCTTGGCTCTGGGACCCCAAAGCCTCAGGGCTACGGCCCGGAAAGAGATGGAGACTCACCTGCTTCTGCTCCTCTCCCAAGCTGTCCCACATGGAGGCCACGATTTTGGACACGTCCCCGAAGGTGGCGCTGGGGTTCTGTCCCTTTATGGCGGCCTGAGTGTCTCTGAAGAAGAGCGCGTAGGCGGACACTGGCTTCTGTGGCTCATTGGGGTCCTTTTTCTTCTTCTTCTTTGGGTTCTTGGCCTTTTTTCCTGGGTCAGCTGAGGGTCTCTTCTCTCCCGACATCTGCCCGGGTGAGAGGAGTTAGAAAACTTGAGATGCCCGGGGACTCCTGCCAAAGGGGCCCCGCCCCAGCCGCAGGCTCAGCAGGCCCTGTTCGCACACAGGTACTGACCATCCCAGGTTTGAACACGGAAGCTTGGGCCACACTGCGGGGCCAATCACTCCCCAGGTTGGGGAGGCAATGGACAGGCAGACAAGACAGAGGGACGGACAGACACACATTCTGGACAGGAGCCCTGGACTTTTTTTGTTTAACTCATTAATGACAATCAGCATGATGGTAAAGTTGATTCAAAGAGAGAAACTGGTTAGTGCCCTATAGGTAGAGTAATAAAAGGATCACTTTCAGGACTTCGTTTCATCTTCTCTGCTGGACAGAAGTCACTTGCATCTCTACAGGGAAAAATCAATCCGCCTTGTAATCAGACAGAACTCGCGTACGCCCCCATCACCTTTTCCTTGAGTTAACCTTTACCAAGGATAAAATATCCCAATCAGTAATGAAGAATAAATCAAAATAAAGTTACTTAACCTCTCCATGCCTCAGTCTCCCCATCTGCCAATGGGAGATAATCATGGCACCTGCCATAGGGAGTGGTGAGGAGGATCACATGTGTCAGTACTTATGCGCTTAGAACGCTGGCCCACGGGAACTGTTTTAGAAATGTTTTCTCAATAAAAAAGAAAAGGAAAACCACCCCTGCCTGGCCTGTGGTAGAGACCAAGTTATCGTGGTGATGGAGCTGGACCAGGATCCAGAGGTGCCCACCCCAGCCAGAAGGTCAGGGTCTCTGCCAGATGGCGTGGGCGCCATGGCTACTGCCCAGGCCTCTGCGGGGCCACCACGTGGACAGAAGAAAGAGGCAGGACGTGTGGGATCAAGTCTTGATTCTGCCACTAGCTTGTTGGGAGACTCCCGGCAAGCACGTCCATCGCTGGCCCTTCTGGGCCCGTTTCCTGCCCCAGTTAAACCGGATGCTCCCCAACAGGGAGACTTGGTCAGTGTCAAAGCCTGGCCAGGGCCAGAGCCTGGGCAGCTGGTGAGCTCGCATCCTCACGTGTGCAGGGGTCATGTCCCCAATGGAGGGGTCATTTTTAGAGCCCCATCCCAAGGTCAGTGCTGCCCAGAGGCGCCCTCTGCTGGACCACACATTTTTGCCAGAATATGCCACTGAAAGGGCCCACTGGCCATTCAGGAATAAGACTTCATTTTCTCCCCAAATCCTCTACCTCCTTGTTTTCCAGCAAAGGGTCTGTTTAGACTCTTGCATCTTTTCTATTGGTAGGTGATGCCTGTTTCCATGCAGGGCCCGTCTTCCTGCTGACAGGAGGGCATCCCAAGGCTTTGCATGGCCACCCTACCTACCTTGAAATGCGCTTCCGATTCCTCCTCCTGAGTTGAACTGGAGGGAGAGGGGGTCGCTGACTTGCTCCCTGGGGGCGACGGGGAGCTGTGGGCGATGCCACTCCGGATGCCCATCTGAGAAATGAGCTGGGACTGGCTGAGGGCACTCATGTGGCTGGCCAGCATCGCTGGGCGACCGAGCAGGGGCCCTGGCCGGCCCGAGTCATAGGCAGCAACCTCTGAGTGGACCATCTCCTGGATCTAAGAGAGGAGGACAGGGCATTTTGAATTAGAAAGGACCTGTCCTGCCCCATCTTCATATCTGCATTGCGGGGGCCCAGGGGAGGGGCATGTAGGTGAGAAGTGGAGGGTGGTTTCCCGGTGGATCCCTCATAGGTGAGTGCCCTGCATGATTTGGTGCACCCATGGGGGGGCCTGGCACCTTGACAGTTTGCCATTCTGCTGACATTCAGCCTGGAAAGACGATCAGCATTCAGCCCTCGCTGGAGCGCTCGGTCCAGCTGAGAATGGATCATTTTATGAGACTGAGTCTTCCCTCCTGGCACATGGTACGTCTCTGCATTTATTCACTATGCAGCATGATAGCAAAGGACAGGCACTGGAAGCTGACCTGGTTTGGGATCCTGGTTCAGTCACTTACAAGCTGGGTGACTTTGGCCAAGTTACTTAACCTCTCTGTGCCTTGGTTCTTCATCTGAAACGTCTGGGTAATAATTAAACCTACCTTTTAGGGCTGTTAAGGAGTAAATGAGCCTAGCACATAGTAAGCCCTACATTGTATGTATAAGGGTTTGTTAAATACACAGAATAAAAAAATCCCTTAATAAGTTTTGCATTTTTCTTCCTGTAGCTCAGTAATATTTGTATTAATTATTCCCTATGATATTTTCTAACTGGTTATTTTGGGGATACAAGGAAGCGACTGATTTTACATGTAGGCATTTCTCATACTAAGTACATGTTGAGAATAGTGTATACTTTTTGCTTTAACATTAGAGATACACACACTGTTCAGCGAGGCATACCGATTTGAATATTCTTTCAATTATTTTTATTTTCTCTGCATCTGTGGTTATTTTCTTTCTAATTTCTCATCTCAAGTATCTGCGTTTTCCTCTCACTTTTTCTCTACTAAGCAAGCTCATGGGTTTTCTATTTTATGATGTAGGATTTTTTTCTCCCCAAGAATCAAATCTCACATTTTTTGATCTCCCTAATCCTTATCTGTTTTCTATTTCTTTAATATCATTTTAACCTTTATTGATTCCTTTCTCTAATTTTTAAAGATTTGTTACTGTTGCTTCCCTTTCATTTTAGTTGTATTTTAAATTCAATTCTTTGCATGTGGCTCCTCATCTTTCAGGTCTAAATTAGAATGTCACCTCCTCAGAGAAGCCTTCCCTGACCACTTTGTCTGAAAATCCTAACCCCCTACCTTTATGTTCTATCATCATATTGTTTGTTTCCTTCACAATTTCAAGCTACAATTATGTTGTCCATCTATCTCGATGAGCAGAGGACTTGTTCACTAGTGTATCCCTAGTGTCTTTGGTAGTGCCTGGAACGCAGTAGGTCAGTACTTTAAAAATATTTGTTAAAGGATGGAAAAAGGAAGGGAGGGGAGGATGCCACTCCTGGTAGGTAAAACTCCCCAGCTGCCTCTTTTCTTGAGATGTAATGGAATGAGAGTTGTTTATGCAGTAGCACAGGGCACAATTGGTGAGAATTGGAGATGTGACATTAGTTGGCTATTTCCTTCTTTGAATCAGACTTGGGATAGGACATAATCATTCCCTATCGAGTCCACAATCTCCTAAGAGTTTAATGAGCTAGATGAGATTCGATCTTCTCTGAATCTTTTTTTCCTCAAGTTTCCTTTACCCTCCTAGCAAAGAAAGCATAAATAACACAAATAATCCAAATAAAATCCCCCTTGAAAGTACAGAATAAAATGGTAGGAGAATAAACAAGGATATGTAAGTAAAACAGTTTCCAATTGCCCTAACCGGTTTGGCTCAGTGGATAGAGCGTCGGCCTGCGGACTTAAGGGTCCCAGGTTCGATTCCAGTCAAGGGCATGTACCTTGGTTGCAGGCACATACCCAGTAGGGAGTGTGCAGGAGGCAGCTGATCGATGTTTCTCTCTCATCGATGTTTCCAACTCTCTATCCCTCTCCCTTCCTCTCTGTAAACAATCAATAAAATATATTAAAAAAAAAAAACAATTTCCAATGTATAAAAATATCGTTTAAAAATCAGAAAATTTAATCCATTCATATCATATATATAAAAGGCTAATATGCAAAGTGTCCCCTTGGGAGTTGGACTGGGAGACCAGGAGTTCACTCGCTCGCTATGATGTGCGGTGTTTTGACCACCAGGGGGCAGCGTGGAACGAAGGAAGGCCCTGGCAGTCAGCTGGAAGGCCCCAATTGGCCCTGATCGCCAGCCAGGCCTAGAGACCCTACTTGTGCACGAATTTTGTCCACCAGGCCTCTAGTTTATTATAAAGATAGAATCATTTGTTCATAGATATTACAGTTTGTTTTTTTGATTCTTTGAGTTTCCCTCATCTTTCCTTTGTTGATCAAATTTTATCTAGTGATTTTTCTCTAATTCCTCATGTAAGAAGAAAAATTAAGCTTTTAATTTTTCTCTCCATCAGTGGTTTAGGTTCCAGATGAATATTTTTTTGCTTTTCACTAAATAATTTATTTCAATCATTATTCTGACAGTTGTATTACGTTTCATACCATGATAACAACAGTACTTTGACATTAACTTTGGATTTTGCTATTTTCATTGCGTTTTTTTATACCATATATTTCCCACATTTCATCTATTTTAATTCATTTCTCAATCAAAGGTAATTGCCTCTCTAAGTAATTTTTTTAACCCAAAGCTCCTTTGAAATAAGAAAAATTTGCATGAGGCTATTTTTGTATGTAGGCCGCATTTATTTAACTTTGTCTGGTGCTTGGTAAGCTCTTTTGAGTTGAATAATTCCCACTTTTTTCAGATAAGTGATATTTTCTATGGTTATTTTTTGGATTATTGCCCCTTTTCCACTGGCCTTTTAAAAAGAATTTTCCTGTTAAAAATCCATTTTGAATCATCAGGTCTTTTATCTTTTCGGTCATAATTTTGAGCTCTTTACTGTCTCCCTTGGATTTGGGGAGAAAATCCTGTTATTTGATTATCGGTTTTCACTGCATTTTAAAGTCCAATAATCACATATTTTACCTAAAAACAATCTTTCCTGATTTCAAATTTTTCTCCTGACATTGCACGACATAACCGAATTCTGTAACTTATGAGCGGTTTTCCCCCATTCACTGGAGTAGGAGCTTCAGAATGGACCTCCTTTAGAACTATAGTTTTTGTACATGTATCTATTTCTATTTCTAATAACTAGATCAGCACCTTGCACACAGAAAATCAAATGCTTGTTGGTCCTGTTGAATAAAATTAAAGATAGAAGAGCAGAACTGGGTGTGATCTGGGAATGATGTCAAATTTAGCTCAGTGAGTCCAGGGTCACCATGGAGGGTGGGTGGGACTCTGGGCCACTTCACTCCTGGCTACAAAAATATTCTCAATAAATGGGCATCAGGCCTTTCATGAATGTCTGCTCTGCGACGGACATAAGCAGACAGGAGAGCTCTGGGAATGAGAGAGCCCCCCTCGCCGCCCCCCCCCCCCCCACACACAACTGGCTCTGCAGGGCCTCACAGCTAATTAGGGAGACAGACCCCTACATAAAGAGAATATATGGCTGGTTATTAATAGATACAATCCAACAAGACATGGGTACAGCCATTACGCATCCTAGATTTTCTAGGGCATTGAAGATTTTTGTCCTAATCCCTCCAAAGTAGAAAACATGCCTCTGATGTGATGAGGTGTGAGGATATCACCGGCGTAGGCGCTGGAGGGCCTGGCCCAGATCCTCCTCACCGTGCTGCTGCGCCCGTCCCAGTGCTGGGAGTGTGGCCCCTGTCCCCTTCTCCAGACAAGTGTCACTTCCAAACGGGAGCTGCCTTCCTCCAGAGGCTATGACACCCCACCCCCCACGCCCCACCTCACAGCAGACCTCAACCCCAGCTGGACTGACACAGGGGCACAAAACTCCTTCCCTGCAGTGCAGGCGAGCCCCAGAGCTCCCCGCTGGGCTCCTTCCTCTGTAGACCCCGATCCCTGCAGCCCCCTTCTCCTGAGAGCGCTCCCTCGGTAAACAAAGTCCACAAGAACCCTCAGCTCAGGGTCTGCTCGAGGGGCCTCACCTGGCACCCTCCACCAGGCCCACCAGTTCCCCCGCCTTGGGGACTGCATCCCACCAGCACCCAATCATGCTCACCCCTCTCCCGGCTTTAAGTGGAAATCTCCCTTACTCCAGGCCTAACAACTTCTGTCCCAACTTTCTTCCGTGCAGAACCATCATCCTCACGGCCCCCGGGACCTCCTCTCCCATCAGCGACTCACCCGGCGCGTGTCTTCAATACTGTCTGTCCCACTAGAATCATCTTCATCCTCCTCTCCACCGTCCTCCCGGGGGAGCAGTTTGATTAAGTACTTAATGTGTGCCAGAAAGAGGGCTAACTGTCTCTATTATAACACTGATCGCCCCAGCTACCCTAGGAGGTAATATAATCACCCCCAGCCGAGGAATCACGGCTCAGAGAGTTCAGCGCTGGCCCATGACCACAGGGCTACCGACGGGGAAGCTGGGTTTCTCCAGGCCACCGCACTTCCTGTCTTAGTGATGCCGTCTTCCCCAAGACACTCCCTGGTCCTGGACTCCTGGGCTTGCCGCCTCCCCTCACAGCCCTCTTCCCTCTGTCCAGGGCCAGCTCTTGGCTGTTGGCTACCTCTCTAGCCAGTCCTTCTTGGTCTCCTTCAGTCCACCCTTAAGCACTGGCATTCCTCAGGCTCTCTCCAAGCCCCCTCCTTTCTACACCCCCAGCCCCCACTCACCACCACCTTGAGTCTGTGGCTGCTACATGGTAGGGGGCGACGCCTGCTGATGCCTTTAAATTCTGATATCTCACCTAAGAAAGTGTTTCATTTAAAGCCAATGTCAGGCTTTAAAAGACAAAAAAGTGAGCTCACAGGATGGATACACAGAAGTGGCCAATGGCCATCCCTTCACACATTCTAGAACAGTGGTTCTCAACCTTCTGGCCCTTTAAATACAGTTCCTCATGTTGTGACCCAACCATAAAATTATTTTTGTTGCTACTTCATAACTGTAATGTTGCTACTGTTATGAATCGTAATGTAAATATCTGATATGCAGGATGGTCTTAGGCGACCCCTGTGAAAAGGTCGTTTGACCCCCAAAGGGGTCGTGACCCACAGGTTGAGAACCACTGTTCTAGAACACCTATTAGCTCATACAACCCCTTTCCCAATTAGAACCCACCCTGCTCTGCCCAACACGCTCAGCAGCCATTGACTTTTTGTCCTAATCAGCGATAGCTGATGCTATTTATGTCCTGCCCTTTGACCTTGGAGGACCCCCCATTCCCTGCAGAGGGTTACTGCACCTGTCGATGGCTTCCTGCCTCTCACTGCCGGGAATGATGAGCAATTAAGGCCCCAGGAGCGACCCTCAACCTCCGCTTCCACTCCCCTCAACGGGACAATTCTGAGTTGTGTCCCATATGCCTCTTGGAGGGTCTGCAGCAGGATTGCATCCCAGTTGCCACGGTGGTCACAACTCATCAATCCACCCCCTGCTGGCTTTCTTCCCTTCCAATCTCACCTCCCTTCTTCCTTCACAGGGCTTCCTGCAGACTCCCCCCAGACAAAATACTTGCACCCAAACCTTTGTGTCAGGGTCTGATTGAGGGGGATTCCAAAGAGACTCCAGCCCTCAGCCTCCTGCATGGCTTCCTTGAGTCCAGGTGTCATGCTGGCCACCAGAGAGCCCTTCTGGAGTATGAAAGGTCTCCCTGCTCAGAATGTTTCTGTCGCTCCCCAGTGGCCGCTAGCCCTGTCCTCGCCTGTAAGACACCCACAGAGATTCGTGCCATCTCGCTGGTCCTACCTCTCCAGCCCCTTCCCGGAGCTCCCGGGACATGCGGGCTTCTCTCTAGGACGGAGCCTTTGCCCTGCGGCTCCCTGTTCCTTTCCTCTGTGTCATCCTTTGAGACTTAGCTGAAATGTCACCTCCTCAGAGAAGCCTTCCCTGACCTCTCTCTCCTCCCTTCTCCTCTGGCCACTGCCTCTTCCTGAGACTTTCCCAGGGCTCAGCATGGTGGGTACCAAGCATCTGCTTATGTGCAGACACATAACGTGCTCCCCAGCCCTGGGCAGGTTGCCTGGCGCACAGCTGGCACTAACGAGATGTCTGGTAACCAACGGCACCACGCCTCCTGCTTTCTCCTGGAAGCATATGGACACGTCCAAGAGCCACGCGTGCACCCTCTCCAGGGAGGATGAAACAGAAGAAACAGTAACGAGGACGCCTAATGGGAGCATAATTAGGTTCGCCTGGCTAATAGATGCTCAGG
>NW_005871138.1:4480772-4483210 GCF_000147115.1 Myotis lucifugus
CTCCTGAGCACAGTCAGATCCCAAAGGAAAATGATCAGACACTGAGAGCATTTCACCGTCCCTTCCACTATCTCAGAGCAGACCTTCCTGATAGGTCACAGCCCTGTTTGGTGACACTAGTAATAATGACAATAATACTCGCTATTATATTTAGTGAGGCTCGCTGTGCGCCAGGCACTTCATGAACAAATCTTTGACAACAGTATCACCCCCATTTTACAATAAAGACACTGAAACTCAGAGAGGTTAGCCACTTGCCCAAGGTCACACAGCCAGGAAGTAGAAAAGTCAGGATCCTGGCTGTTTCTCAAGACTGGGGTCTCCTCCCTGCACCCACACAGACCCTCACGGCTCTCCTGGGGGGAAAGGTCAGGAACCTGCTCTCACAGGGCAGCGGTGAGGATGCAGCGAAAAGGTAAGTTAGCACAGAGCCCGGCACATAGTAGGTGCCCAACACAAGGAGGTTTCCTTTCCTTCATTCAAACCTCCTGAAGGTATGAGCTTGAACCTAATCTCAAATGAGCTAAGAAGAGGTGACAAATGCTGGAAGTTTCTAAAATACGAGAGAAGAGGGAAACCAGGAGGAAAGCTCCGATGATGATAAAGATTACAGCACAAGGCCTGGCACAGGGATGCTTCACAAACCTGTGTTACATTTATTAGGTCAGTAATTGGCAAACTTCTATAAACGACCAGGAATAAGATATGTTGGGCTTTAAGGGCCAGATGGTTTCTGTCATAACCACTCAACGCTGCTGTGGTAGCACAAAATCAGCCACAGGCAATATGTAACCCAATGGGTGTGACTGAGCTCCAATAAAGCTTTATTTACAGAAACAAGCAGAGGGCCAGATTTGGCCTGTGGCTATGGGTTGACAACTGCTGTGTTAGTCAAATGTTGTCAAATAAAAAGAAATACTGGTTGAGGCACTACCTTTATTTGGCACCATCTGCCGGGCAGTGATCTCCGCACTGTTCTCCCAACCACGTTCAATTCTCACCCAGCCATGGGAGGAAAGGTGTGTTTATTATCAGCATTTTACAGACTAGGAAGCTGAGGTTCAGAAAGGGGAGGAAATGTGCCCCAGGCCTTTAGAGCTGGGATTCAAATCAAGGTCTGTCTGGTTCCCACCCATGTCCTCAGGCACTGCATCACCAGGTGTGCTGCCCCTCAGCTAAACCCCACCCTGGCCACCACTGGGCTCTTGCTCTGGCTCACACTGCAGCCTCTCTTGAAAATCAGAAAGACCTGGACTGGTGACAGAGATCTGGTAGTTGGCCACTGAACTCCAAATCTGAGCTTCCATTGCTGTCTGGAGCCTCCTCCTCATGTCCTTGACTGAGCCTCTGCCTTGAGCTGCTTTCATCAGAACGACCTCTGTGGTCATTTGAGTTCTCTAATCCTCTCGGGTCCCCAAGACTGCTCCTGCTACTCATTCACTCATTCATTCATTCATTCAAAAACATTCCCTAAGAGCTCTTATGCCTGAGATCCTGGGCTAGATGCAAGAGACCAAGATTAGACCAAAAGCACCCACCTGAGTGCAGTCTGATGAAGGAGGCAGGGATGCGCCCACACCGTTGTAACCAGTGCAGCAGCACAGGTGTTCAGAGGGACCTGGGCCGGGCAGAAAGGGGTCCCTCCAAGGACTGGAGAGCCAGAAAGCCTTTCCCTAGGGCAGTGGTCAGCAAACTGTGGCTCTCGAGCCACATGCGGCTCTTGGGCTCTTCCACAAAATACCACGTGCGGGCACGCACATACAGTGCGATTGAAACTTCGTGGCCCATGCGCAGAAGTCAGTATTTTGTGGAAGAGCCACACTCAGGGGGCCAAAGAGCCGCATGTGGCTCGAGAGCCGCTGTTTGCCAACCACTGCCCTAGGAGAACGCTCTGAGCTAACTCCTGAAGGGGAGGTTTGCAGAACAAGACAGGGTGGAGGGTGTTCCCTGGAGCAGGAGCATATGCACGGGCACAGAGGCATGGAGCCGTGTGAGGGTTAATTTTATGTGTGCACTGGACGGGGCCATGCTTGCCAAGACATTTGGTCAAACTTTATTCTGTGGGGGTCTTACTGGATGAGATTAGCACCTGACTCCATGGATGAATAAAGCAGGTTCCCCTCCCCACTGTGGGTGGGCCTCATCCAGTCAGTTGAAGACTTGACTAGAACAAAAAGGCTGAGTAAGAAGCAACTTCTGCCTTGGCTTCTCCTGCCTTCAGAATCGGCTCTCCTGGGTCTCCCACTTGCTGACTGGAGATCCTGGGACTTCTCAGTCTCCATAATCAAGTGAGAAAATTCCTTTTAATACCTACCTACCTACCTACCTATCTAAACTATTGGTTCTGTTTCTCTGGAGAATGCTGTCTAATACAAGTGACATGATGAGCTTTGCAAGCTGCCCATCATAGCCAGGCATAGCTAGAGTGTCAGGAAGAG
>NW_005871138.1:4484311-4580593 GCF_000147115.1 Myotis lucifugus
AACTTGTTTCCTAAACCCATATCTTCTACGAATTACTTCTTCCACCTCTGTGATTATATATATAATTGGAGAGGAAAGGAGAGGGAGACAGAAACATCAATGATAAGAGAGAATCATTGATTGGCTGCCTCCTACACACCTCCCTACTAGGGATCAAGCCCACAACCTGGTCATGTGCCCCAAATGGGAATCGAACCCTGACTTCCTGGTTCATAGGTCGACGCTCAACCACTGAGCCATACCGGCTGGGCACCTCTGTGATTTTAGAAATAAAAGTTCTCTTACAGTTTGAGTCTTGGCTCTGAATTCTTCCCTAGCCAGAACTCAAATATCGAGTTCTTGAGTTGCTGAACCCAGTCCGGTCTGACCCCCCAGTCTAACACCTGGTGCTCTTTGGGCCTACAGCAGACTCTCCAGTCCCCTCTTTTGAGGACTTGTCATTACATCACTGGGCCTACCCAAGTAGTCCAGAATAATCTCCCCATCCCAAGAATTTTAAAATATATTTTATTGATTTTTTACAGAGAGGAAGGGAGAGGGATAGAGAGTTAGAAACATCGATGAACGAGAAACATCGATCAGCTGCCTCCTGCACACCCCCTACTGGGGATGTGCCTACAGCCAAGGTACATGCCCTTGACGGGAATTGAACCTGGGTACCTTCAGTCCGCAGGCCAATGCTCTATCCACTGAGCCAAACCGGTTGGGGCCCAAGAATTTTAACTTAGTCTCATCTGCAAAATCCCTTTCCCTCTGTAAGGTAACATACAGGCCCAAGGGATTAGGGCGTGGGGGACATCTTGGGGGGATTATCCAGTCTTCTGCACCCCAGCTACCCCTTCACGTCAACCTTTCCAGGGGCACCCTGCTCTGAGGTTTCCTCGGGCTTTCAGAAGCAACTATTTGAAAATCATTTTCCTTTAGGACGAAAAATTCCAGCACAAAAGAGGAGAAAAGAAAGCCAATAGGAAGCCTTTCCCAATGGGAAGCCTTCCCTTCGCCCGGAATCCTTGTAAGTATTTCTAATAAACTTTCATGCTTGGCGAGAGATTCTTTGCACGCTGACAAATTTCTCCTGAAATTTGAGATGTCTTGTTCAGAGTAATAGCTACAGTGCACAGGTGCCCAGCTGCTATTGTAAAATCAGTAAGCATTTAATTGAAACAAACGACTATAATAATAGTACATTATCCCTGCAGGCCAAGCGCCATCACAGTTTTAATTATTGAGTTAAGAGTCAGACTAATTTATCCTTTAACGCAACAGCCCCATTCCTGGTTACGCTGATCATCCTGTTATGAATATGTAGACACCAGGAGGGAAGGACGTAAATGCAAAGCAATTTGTCCCCTTCTGGCGGGTGTTGTGTTGGAAGGAAGGTCTGCAAACACTGGGCGCTGAGACATTGGTCTGGGGTTGCCTGCCTCGGGGTGAGAGATTTCCGCTCAGGTTGGGATGGGGCTGTGTCCTTATGCTTCCCATCTCTGGCGCACAGGCCCACACCTCTGCTCAGAGCCTGCACCAGCTCCCTCCTTCACTCGAGAAGAAGCCCAAGGCCTTACTAAGAAACAGACACCTAGAACACCACCACCACCACCACCACCACCTGCTACCTCTCTGGCCTTCTCCCCTCTGTTCCTCCACCCCCTCCACTCCGCACCAGCATGCTCACCTCCTTCTACCCTTTACACCAAGCATGCTGCCCCTCAGGACCCTTCTCCCGCTTGGTGTCATTTTGCCCTCTAGGGGACACTTGGCAATATTTAGAGACATCTTTTGGCGTTACAACTTGGAGATGCTACCGGCACCTAGTGGGTAATAGACCAGGGATGTGGCCAAAGACCCTATAATACACAGACAGCCCCACGATGGAGCGTAACCCTGCCCAAAATGTCGACAGTGCCGAAGGGTCTGATTTAGGGGGATCCCAGAGACCCAGCCCTCTCTCAGCCTCCAGCACTTAACCACACACTTCTCCCCAATCTTTGTGCACTGGCCCCTTTCTCCGTAACCCACCAATGACAGGTGTCCTGCGGCCCCTTCCATCCAGCTACCTTCCCAGTTCCTACTGAGGGTTTAGTAGGAACTTAAGACTTTTGTTTTTATTTTTATTTTTAAACTGCGCAGGTATATGCATTAGAATCCTTACAGTTTTCTGTTAGTGCTCTGGTTACAAAATTGTATAGACCTTGAGAGGTTTGCCCCAGCTCCATTTTTTCCTGTAAGCTCTGTTATTTTCAGTATTTTGCAGGTTTTTTAGGACTGCATCTATCTGCATTGTATTTATTAAGCTGTTGCCTTGTGCCAGGCACTGTGCTGAGCACTGGGATTCACGGTGAATAATGCGGGTGAGTCCCCATGGAGCTCACAGTCCCGTGAGGGTGCAGACACCGATCAATTCCACACCCAAATCCACAGGGGTGATGCGTGCTGGGAGGGAAGCCACCGGCCACTGTGAGGGTGTCAAATGCAGACTGGGGACCCAGAAAGGATAGTGGATGGGGTGAGGAAAGGGGGAAGGATGAGCTTAGAGAACCAGGCACAAGCCAGGCTGGGCAGGGCCTGAGTGCCAGGTGAAGACCTCTGGCTTTATCCTGAGGATCACTGGGGACCCAGAAGGGTTTTAGGCAGAGTGGTGACTTGAACTTTAGAAAGGCCAGCTTGGCAGGTGGCAGCTTCCAGGTGAGAAGTGACGCAGCCATCACTGGAGATTCAGATGGAAAGAAAGAGATGAGTGTGAGAGATGCCATGGGAGAGGGTCAGGGTTTGGAAGTGGTGGTCATGGCAGGTGGTCAAGGATGACACCAGGTCACTGATGACATCCACAGGCTGGTCCAGGGAAGGAGAGACATGGCCAGGCCGGTGGGGGGAGTGGTCAGCGGTGAGCAGGCTGAGATTGGGCACTGCTTCCAAGTGGGGTCGGCAGGTGGGGATGGTTGATTACATGGTCCGGTGCCCAGAGGAGGACCAAGCAGTGGAAACTGACCTGGGTCCCCAGTGGTACCAGCCACAGCCGTGGAGTCAGGCAGAGAGAGATGCAGGAGGGGCCTGCAAGGAGGCCAAGGAGAGGCGGTCTGAGGGCAGAGGTCACCAGGAGCACTGAAGCACCACAGTCTCATCAGGGGAGCAGAGGAGGGGGAGTTTCAGGAAGAAGGGGGTGGGCGGCTGGTCTAATACAGCCAAAGGTCAAGTGTGATAAAGGCAGCACGTGCCCAATGCCTTTGGCCAGGAGGCAGCCACCAGGGCCCTGAGTGGAGCCGTTTCATAGTCAGGGGGCGGGCAGAAGCCAGCGTGAATGGGGGGGCGGGGGGGAGAGACACAGACAACCGGGACCGAGGACCTCCCTGGAAGCTCCCCTGGGAACCTCAGGGCCGAGATGGGACAGCAGGCAGGTGTCCAAGGACAACTTTCCACTCGGATGCTAAGGGGAAAGTGCAGTCGTGGAGGGCGGGTGTTCCGGTCACAGAAATGCCCCCAAGGGACCTTAACGACAGCACTGATGGCCACAGCCTGGCTACGACGCTCACGGCCACATTCTTAGCTTTCGTCTCCTGGGAGGCAGCTGTTCTTCCCAATTTACAGCTGAGCGAATGGCGTCTCAGGGGGGTGACGTCCATCGGTCCCCGTCCGCAGCTCGTCCGGAGCAGCGCCAGGTCCCAACTCGGGTCTGCCTGACCCAGAGTCTGAGCTCTTTTCCCCACTGAGGGCTTCGGGGCGCGGTGAGGGCTGGGCCGGGCCGGCAGGGACAGACTGCCCGAAAGGACAGTTATCACCACACGCAGTCGGCACAGCTTATCTGTCCTGTTTTGACTACTGCTGAACTCTTGGGGAGCCGTTGGACAAAAACAAAGGAACTGGCTGTAAGGCGAGGCTTGGGGTCCTGAGTCAGCAAGACGTCCCTGAGTGTTGTGGGGGGCGGTTCTAGGACTTCAGGGTACATTGGGGCCAAGGCAGGGACAAAGCTGGGGGAAGCGCCAAGGGCAGATCACAGGGGATGAGGGTGGTCCTGCAGAAACTGGGGAGCCTGGTGGCCGAGAGTGGGGGTGGCCTGGCAGGTCTCCTGCGCTCAGGGTCAAAGGTCAGGAGAACTTGGCGGCTGTGATGGACCAGGGTGAGCTGAGGAGGTGGAGCTAGCGCCCTTGGTCTCAGGAGGCAGATAACCAAATGACCTGTCTGAGCGTGAATCCTCCCTCTTCCCAAATCTGACCTTCGGTTCCTATTTTGAAGGGGGGAGGGGAGGGCTGATGCCCTGGCCCCTGGGTGGCGCTGCTCCTGGGCTGAGACACAATCTGGGAGGATGCGTCTGCTTATCTGGCAGGAACCTTTGCCTCTCCATCTCAGTGGCAGGGAGGGTGTATTTTACTCCTTTATCTCGTTGTCTGTCTGTCTGGAATGTAAGGCCCATGGATCAGGGATTGTCATCTGCACGGGGCCGGGGAGAGCACGTGGTACAGAGTAGGGGCTCAATAAACATTTATAGAATAAATGAAAAAGCACATGAATGAATCTTGATGAGGTGAAGCTGAGAAACTTCATGTCTTGCTCATGTCTTCATGTCTTCATGTCTTGTACCTTTAAGCACCAGAGCCAGGGTTTGGGTCCAGAAAATGGGGGGTATTTCCCCTCCACCTCCCCATACACAGGCACCTCTTTCCTATTACCAGTCCAGCTCCTCACCCTCCCCGCCCAGGCCACTGCCAGGGACTGCCCTAGACCCCCGTCCTCAGCATCTCTCTCTCTGTGAGGGGCAGCTCTGATGCCCAGCTGGCCCAGCTCCCTCCTCCTGGAACCCAGTTTGCCTCTCTAACCCCTACTCACTTTTCAGTCCTCAGCTCAAATGTCACCACCTCCAGGAAGCCTTCCCTGGCTCTCCAACCTAAACCAGGGTCCCTGGTTATTGCCTCTCATGGCATCTTATGTTTTTTTATTGACCTTGACATCACTGCAATTATACACTCACCCTCGTGTGAATGATTCCAGTTGTGTGCTCCATCTAGGAAGGAGGGGACCTGCTTTGCTCCTGGTGTCCTGCCCCAGGCCCTGCACACAGCAGGCACTCAATAAATGTTACAGGAATGAGCCCGATAGGCCTCCCCAAGCTCCAAGTCAGGCCCATGGATTCGAGCCCCTAAGTGGGACCTGTCTCCGCCATGCCCCTCTCCAGCCGTGCCCCTCTCCAAGGGTTTGAAGATGGCATGGCCAGACTCCTGCTTCCTTCAAGCTTCCTCATCCTGCTCCTTACTGGCCATCCACACACTGCATGCTGTGCCTCTCTGCCTTTGCCTATGCTGTTCCTTCTGCCAGGGCTGCCTCTCCCGTCCCCACACATCACCTGTTGTACCTCCGGAGACCGGAATGACCTTGACCAGCCACTCCATCTCCTGGGCTTTCTCACCTGAGGGGCTCTACAAGGGCCAGGAGTGGAATCAGATTTGCATTCTGGAAGCTACACTGGGAATGAACCAGCTCATGAATGAACCAGAGGGGAAGACAGAGCAGGGAGACCAGGTCAGGCTTCTGCACCAGCAGGACGGTGACAGGATGTCTGAGCTGGATGGGCAGTGGGCCTGGGCGGGGCAGTGAGGCGGGAGGGATTCCGGAGGCAGGCTCAGCATGGCTCAGACTCCTGGCAGGTGTTCTGACCCCACATGAGAGGGGAACACAAGAAAAGGGAAGGGTTCCTCACCTCCTCCCCCTTAACGCTTAACATTCTCCATTGTGAATTAGCACACACGCTAATTAAAACCATCTTTCCAAAGAATTTATTATAGGATATTCCAAGCTAATTATAAATTCTCTGTAGCTGATCCTGAGCAGTTGGCTAATGTGGTGCCGAAATCTCTTTGGCCACCCTCGTTTAAATTATTCATCAGGCCCTGCAACAGTTGTGAACTGTAATTTAAACAGTCAGCTCATGAATATTCAATCAGCACAACAAACACTGGTGTGTTTTACTGCCTGGCCGCTCAATAGCTCAATATTTTGTATCCTCACCCGTGTTTACATGTGTTCATGAACTCCCGAGAAAAGCGTTGCCTATTGAAGTCCCTGGTTAAGCCGAGATTGAAATGCCCAGGAGAGGGCTGGAGGCTGCAGGCCAATATCCAATATCCTTTCTTGGAAGAGTTGCGGGCAGTCAGGCCGGAAGGGTCCAAGAATGGGAGGCCCCAGAGAGGGCAAGGCCTGGCCTGAGGTCACACAATGGATCCAAGGCAGACAGGATTCAGAGTTCTGAGGTGGTTCCCGCTGCCTCATCGGCCACAAATTAACTGGTGCAGAGGGCTGGGGACATCTGTCCCGGAGACAATGCTGGGAACACGGAGGAAGCCAGGCATTTCTTGCAGTCCAGCCACTTCAGGGCAATGGCCGGATGCTGCCAGAGCAGGTACAGCCGCTCTGGGCAACAGGCTGTTTTAGAATCCAGGCTGAGTCCAGCCTTAACAGTCAGAGTTCCCACCCCGCCATGGCCAGCTCAGAGGGATACGTGTCCCCTCTCCCGCTGTCAGCACTAGGACCCCCACTGCTGTAAACAGTTTCAAAAGCTCCACAAATAGATCCTCACGGATTCTCACACCCCTCCTCTGAGGCGGACACTAGGATGATTCGCCTTGTTACAGATGAGAAGACTGAGGCTCAGAAGGCTAAGAAACTTGCCCAAGGTACAGCTCTCCTCTCCTCCCTCTCCTGACATCACCCCCTTAGAAGTCATTCTCACAACTCTTAAGGAACCCATCCCAAGAGAATTTCATAATAGAAGAAAGTCAGACACAGCCTAAATGTTTGCCAATAGAACATTATTTACATTTACAATGAAACATCCATTGTGACATCGGAATGTTATGCAGACCCTAAAAATAAGGGCATGAACTATAATTACCGACAAGAAAATACACCCATTACAGACCTGCAGACAATGGGCAGGTCTAGAACAGATAAGAGAGCACAGGGAAAGGCACCATAGCATAGTCGCATTTATGTCAGGTATATGTGTACTAGTATAATGCACAAAGGTCTGAGGGCAAAGATACTTAGCAAGTGGGTAGCTTAATCCTGGTTATTGCGGATGATGAGGTTTTAATGATCTTTTATTTATTTATGTTTAATTTTTTTTATTACAATGAACATGTGCCATTTTTAGAAAAATCAATAAAGCTATGTTTTTGGAAGAATTTTGTATTCATTTTGAAAATTATAGAATAAAGGCAAAGCCATACTCCAAAAAGATGTACAGCCATAAATGTTTTATTATTAAACAATAAACAAAAAAAGTGAACTAAAGAATCTAAAATAAAACATTTACACATGTACAGAAAGAAAGATTAATAAACATAAAAGGAGAAATGAATAAGTTAAGAAAAAGAGAAAAGTAACAGAATTGAAACATAACTCTGATGGCTGGTTCCCTGAATAAAATTAATAAAACAAAGTAGATAAGCGAGTAACCTGGATAAAGCTCTGGTAAAAATACACATGAAATAAGAGAGAAATTATAATACACAATTTTAGGGATATGAGTGGGGAATAAGCCTGTAAAAATTATAAGATAATACTATATATAATTCAATGGTAATAACTATAGATCTCAGTGTAATAAACTTCATTTTATGAAGATGGTATAACCTATATAATGGTTATGTAGATTATAGTATAATCTGTATTTTGATACAGAATTATGAGAAAGCTATCTTATAAAATGAAAACTATAGATCTATTTCACTAGAAAAATATAAAAGAAAAATATTAAGTTAAATAATAGGACATTATATCCAGCTTCATATTAAGAAGTCTATGTGTGTATGTATGTTTCAATATGTAGGTATACATGTACCCCATAACCAAGTAGAATATATCAATATTGGAGAATCTATTAATAAAATTAATCACTTCAATATACTAAGGAAGAAAAACTTTATGATCAGCTCAATACATACTTAATAGGCACTGGCTAAAACTCAACAAAAAATTATAGGTAAACTGAAAGATTAAGAATTTTTTAAAAGTATGCTTAAGAAACTGGCTTCAGCCTGGCCAGCATGGCTCAGTGTTTGAGCATCAACCTATGAACTAGGAGATCATGGTTTGATTCCTGGTCAGGGCACATGTCCAGGTTGCAGGCCGATCCCCGGTGTGGGGCATGCAGGAGGCAGCTGATAAATGATTCTCTCTCATCATTGATGTTTCTCTCTCTCTCTCTCCCTCTCCCTTTCTCTCTGAAATCAATAAAAAGATGTTTGTTTGTTTTTTAAAGAAACTGACTTCACGCTAAGGGTGGATTTCATTCCCATTAAATTGGGGGAGAAGCAAAGATCGCTGGTCACTGAGCATCACCAGTTAGTGAAATCTGACCCAATGCAATGAAACAAAAAGCAATGAGCTACAACTACTGGAAAGCATCTATATAGATGTGATAGAATTTCTAGAAACCCCCAAAACCTCAAATTCTATGAAGTTAGAATTTGAGACAGTCGAAATAAGTAAAAGGAATACACTGATTTCTTATTTACCCATAAAAAGTTAGAAAACAGAGTTGAAACATTCTAACCACAAAGCAATGCAAAAATATAAAATTCTAAGGAATAAAATTTATAAGAAATATGTTGGACCCATGTAACTATAAAGAGAGGCAAATTTATTTAAATAAATGGAGATTCACATTGTGTTTCTGAATGGGACCACTCAATAGTATGATGACATAAAATCTCCCCATTTTATTTGGTGGATACAATGAAATAATTTCAATATAAAAAATGGTTTTTGTCAAAGTGACTTAAAAATTCATCTGGAAGAAGAAATGAGGGAGATTTGTCAGAAAATAGTTGAAGAGCAAGAACTGTGGAAAAGTTGTATTGCATACTTTGAAGCCAGAGGAGTTTAGACAGTGGCGTAAGGACATGAAAAAAGAAAATAATGGAAAAGTGAAGAAAACCCATGTATTTAGTATATTTTTGTAGCATATTTAGTAACAAATCAAGTCAGTGGGAGAAGGGATGAATTTTAAGTAAATGATATTGATAACCATTTAGCATTTGGAAAAACAATATTAGAACCAATGTGGTATTTTATTGGAAAAGGGCTTCCTAGGTTCCCACTGAAGGCAGAAACCATAAAAAAGAACACAGATTTAGGTCAAAGAAAACGTGGAAAAGATTTAAAATTAAAAAAACAACAACAACACCATTAACTAGGTGAGAAGGAAATAAGCTGAGAATAAATATTTGCAATATACATGACAAAAGGGATAATATCCTTAATATATAAAGAGCTATGCTAAACCAATAAAATTTCACAAACGCCCCAATGGAAGGTTGGACAGTGTGAGAGAAAAGACCAACCACAAGAGAATAAATTAGAATGTCCAGCTCCTGTGCTGGATGGATGCCATTGCTACAGCAGATTAATAAGGCCTAGGTACATGGTACATGACCACTGATGTGAAAAATGCATCAGAGTCAGTGTGGCCCAAAGGGGACTTGGGAGCAGAGATCGCTTGCCTGTGGTGGGTACCCCTTAAGGCCCCCAGGGAATTGACCTTGTCCCTCAATACTCTGGCAGATGAATACCTTGGGGGAAACTAGGAAGGACACAGAGTTTTCCATGTGGGTTGGCAGGGAAGAAAAACAAAGGCAGCTCATACACAACATGCTTAGAGACAAATAATAGCATTGCTACAACTACCATGCTGAGCATTTTATAAGCATCACAGCATTTAATTTTCAAAACAGCCCCTTAAGGATTATTAACATATTCATTTTACACATAAGAAAACCAAAGTTCAGAGGGGCTGGATAATGTGCTCAACGTGGCAAGTAGCTGGAGGAGCTCGTTTAAAACCAGGTCTCTCAAAGCCCAACGGCAGCGACATTAATTCTGGCAAAGCACTGACCCCTTTCAGCAGGGCAGTGACACCATGTGAGCGTCCACATTAAGGGGCCACAGTGGCAGTCGAGCCCAAAAGAGTACTGTCTCGTGTCACTGGCTGGACACAGGTCACCAGTGCCGTTGATACCGGCTCGAGCTGCAGCCTTCTGCCACGTGCTGGGGCACAGTGACCGTGGTCCCTACCACGCTTGGGAACCACTTTGGAGGGAGTAATGGGAAGATACAGCTCCAGTTTAGCATGACCCAGGTCCCAATGGTGGACAATAGCAGAAGAATGTGGCCAATTTGCTGGCTACCAAGTAAGACTACGTCGTTCATAAGGCAGATGAGAGAGCAGGGAAGAGGGGTCTCAGGGGCAAGGACATGGGGGCCGAGGTGTTGGATCCCAAGGGAGAAGAGGAGTCCTGTGGGATGGGGAGTGACCACCTCAGGCTGACCCTTTGGGCCCAGATTCTCGGGTGGGGACCCCACACTCGGCTGGCACACAAAGATCCCAGCGATCTCCCTGTCCTGGGTTTTCTTTTCTTCTATTGCACTCTATTTCTAATTCTGCACAGTGACCCGTGAAGCCTCCTAAGGATGAGACGTTCCACAATCAAGGGAGAGATGGCCTGGCCCCCTTCTCACCACGGGCTGGGAATGGTCATGCCAGGCTGTCTGTTTCAAAGCCGGTGCCCATAGGAGGCATGAGGGGCTGGGAGGAGTCAGGAGCCACAGGCAGAGCTGTGGGTCCTCTGGTTTCTCCGGGGGAAAAGTGTGCAACTGCAACAGATGTGAGGAGATCCTCAAGGCAAACAGAAACACAAGGGGCAGTTCCGTGAGTCCTGAAAACGTTGGAGAGTTCAGGACTCCTGAGGGTGACGGTCGCCCCGGGAGCCTGGTTAAGCCTGGGGCTGGGGTCAAGGGTGGGGCGTAAGAAGCGGTGTCAGTCACAGGTTCCCAGGTGAGGCGGACCCTGCTGGCCTGAAGGCCTCATTTTAGATGCAGATGCTGCTAGAGTCCCCTGAACCCCACCCAGATCAATTCCTGGAAGTGCTGGCTGTCAGAGGCGCATAGCTGCCTCCCTCTCCAAGAACGGTCCTTGGCCAATGAGAGCCGTCTGGCCTAGAGAGTCCTGTAGGAGGCACACTCCCATTCCAGCCGGTCACCCGTGACTGACTCACACCTCACACTGAGGACAAATGCCAGCAACTCCGTGGTCTAACTCATGCCTGAGAGCTCCCTGTGGGACCAGGCCCACCTCCCCCTCCTGCACGGATCTGAATACCATCCGGAATGTCTCATTTGCTCCTTGCAACAGTCCCAGGGGGGCTGTGGCACAGAGGTTAAGTGGCTTGGCTAAGGTCCCACAGCTGGTGACTCAGGCAGCTGTCTGGCCCCGGAGCACTCCCTCCCAACCCACCAGCTCTCCGGACCATGGCTCTGATCTGCCACCCCAGTGACAACAGCCCCCCTGCAGGGCCCATCCATGAAATGCGTTAGAGACCTCTCTCCCTTGATCTCTACCACTCTCTTTGGTAATCTGGGCTTTGTCCAATCAACAGATGAAAGAGTTGAGGTCGGGAAGAAAGTGACCTGCCCTACACAGTTGCTAGTGTTGGCAGACAGGACGGGAACCCAGGTTTCTCGACTCCAGTCTCTCCATCTGTTTCTGGAAGAACTAGCAACGGCTTATTCAGGACAGACTCTTCAGGACGCCAGCATCCCAGGCCCACACTCCATCCAACAGACCAGGGACAGGGTCTGACTACTCACCCCAAACCCCTCCCCTTTTCCTTTGCTACCAAGACTTTGGGAAATGGCCATCCAGGCTAACGTTTCTGCCCCTCCCGCCTATCTCAGTGAGAGCTCTGACCACTTCACGCTGGACGGACGGAGGGACAGAGGGACAGGGAGACAGGGAGACAGTCCCACCTCCCAGCTCAGAGGCCCGGGGGCGGGGGTGAGAGCTGCCTCTGCACCATGAGGGCGTAAAATACTTGAGGTCAAGAGAACAGGTGCTCCTGTTGCCTCCACAACTTCCTGGCTGTGCGTCTCTGGACAAGCCCCTTGCCCTCTGCGTCTCAGGAACACATCTGGAGCCCAGGATAACCCCATCTCCTCTGAAGTCAGCAGGAGGGTTAGATGAGAGAAGGTGGATGCTACTATAAGACAGAAAAGGCTATCCAGCACCCACTGGTTACCTGCCAACAATGACATAACAGCACTCTAGTCTGTGACATGTTCTCAGAGGCAGCCTTTATTTTTCATTCATGCATTCATGTGTTCCTTCTGTCAGTCTGTCAACAAACTCCTCTCAGGCACCTGCTACATCCCCGACACAAAGCTAAGCAGTATTTCAATAGCACAGCCACCCTGTGGGTTAGACAGCATCTTACTTAAGGCTCAGAGAGAGAGAGAGTAATGCCCAGGATCAGCCAGCACAGCAGGAGAGGAACCCCAGGACTCCAGACTCCGGTTAAGTGCCAGGGTGTGGACAGCAGGCCGCCACCATCACAGCCGGGCCACGGCCCGACCAGCTGCTGTGCTAACGTCTCCCACAGGACAAGCCTTTCCTCGAAATGCTCCTGGCCCAGCGGCGCATGGACACCCTCTTCGGAAGCTTTAACATGTAGATGAGTTTTATTTGTCTTGTTGGCTTTTATGAAGACACCGGGTTCTAAATGGACAAAGCCGCAAGATGAGAGAAAGAGCACCCGAGACTGACTTTTTATTATCCAGCCGGAGCAGAGGGAAATGACTCCAATAGATCTCAAGTTTATGTGCTCCAGACACTCCACGGAGCCAGCGACGGTTCCTCAGCAATGCCGGCGGTACATTAAAAGCTCATTTTCCCCAACATGGCACTGAATATGCAGTCGGAGCAAAGAGCCATTATACAGGGTAATATCGAAGCTGCAGCTGACGAATGTTGCCGCGATTTTTCCTGAACCCTCCCTCATGACTCAGGAGCCAGTCGCAGAGGGCGAGGCTCTCTGCCAAGCTTGGCACCTCGCCCAGAATGAAAGTTAAATGTCTGGCCTGTATAGCCTTCACAGCCAGAGGGTCAGGACTCCCATTAGGAGCCTGGCAGGGGGTTGAGAGGATGGGCACCAGAGGGCGCCGAAGCCATCATAATACATCACAAGCTGTTCTGTGAATCCCAGCAGAAAGGGTGGCGATTGGGTCTGAACAAGAAAGTGTAGGCAGGTATGATGCTCCCTCCTCTCAGGCTTCTGCTGCTGTCCTCTGGCTTCGAAGGCTTGGCCCCAAGGCCACCACCTCCAGGAAGCCTTCCCTGCTACTCTTCACCTCTGAGCTCCTCAGTACTCATCTGCTATTCATTCCTAGCAAGCACCTTATGCTTCATGCTGTGGTTACTTATGAATTTGAATGGCCTGACTCAGAGTCGGATAAAGTGGGTCTCAATCCTGGCCTAATCACTCCCTTGCTCATTCGTGCTTTCATTCACTCTTTCATTTGAAGCCTGTACAGGTGAGCTATGGGGTACATAGGCTGGGGAGTCAGCATGCCTGGGTTCGAATTTTAGCGCCACCATGAGAGTTGTGTAATCAAGTGGTTTACCTCCCCATGTCTCTGATTTCTCCTCTGTGAAATGGCCACGATGACAGGTCCTCCTTCTCAGGATGAAGGTTTAAATGAGATACAAATAAAAAGGGCTTAGGTGGAAGCCAAGCACATAATATGTGCCAAATAAATGTTAGCAAATTTCAGCTGCTGATAATTCATCCATTCATTTAGGAAAAGTTCACCAAGAGGATATGGGGTCACACAGGTGTGGTCCTTAGCCTCCAAAGATCAAGACACTGTGTCACAGTGAGCATGGGCAGCGTTCCACGGCACGGACCTCACAGTTCTATTCTTGGAGACGCTCTGCTCTTGCCTGGCATGAGGGTTGTGAGGCTGAAGTGAGCCAAGTGGACACTTGGCTGCCGTTACCTGTCTGTCCCCCTCCCCCAGACTGTGAGTGCCCAGGACATCTTTGAATCCCCCGTGGCTTACGCACCACTCTGCAGGCAACCTCCATTCACACGGAACACAGCCTGAAGGGTGCAGAGAGCACTGGGCTTAGAGTCAGAGGCCCAGGTTCAAGTTCCAGCTCTACTCTTTTTCTCACTATGTGACCTTGGACAAGTCATCTCTCTCCTCCCATTCATTCAGTCGATAAACAGCCACTGAGGGTTATCTGTTAGGCAGGCCCTGTGCTAGATGCTGGTGCCAGAGACAGACATAAAGCATAGACCTAGCCTTCAGGCTGTCCCAGGCTGGCAGCACAGACAGGAATCTAAATGGACAACTACCAGTTGTCATGAATTCAGGCTGATCCCACCTCTATTCAAATTTTTTTATTTACTGTTCATCATGGCTTTTTGTGGTAATTTTATTTATAAAAATACTATATGAAAATATTATTAATCTTGATTACTGAGTGTTTTGGCACTCCCTTAAATTTTGTGATCAAGTCCAGTGTCTCACTTTCCTCACCCTCCTCCCAGCCCAGAGCATCCAGAAAGCCTCAGAGAGAAGATGACTTCTGAATTGGGTTCTGATGCAGGAATAGGAGTTCACCAGGTTGACAAGGCAGAAGAGCCCTTCAAGCAGAGGGAACAGCAGGCAGTGGTTCTCAACCAGGGGTAATTTTGTCCTCCAGGGGACATTTGACAATGACTGGAGACATTTTAAATCTTTATTTCAACTGGGGGAGTGCTGTTAGAGCCCATGAATAGTGGGCAGAGGCCTGGGTAGCCTACAATGCACAGGACATCCCACAGCAGAGAATTATCCCCCCCCCCAAATGTTGGTAATGCTAAGTTGAGACACCTCATGCCAAAGCACAAAGATGTGAAACTTCATGGCATCAGGCTACCATGGGATGATTCCTTGGCCTCTCGAAGCCTCAGTTTCTGCATCTGAAAAATGGGGATAATAACAGTTCCTACTTCAGAGGGTGGTTGAAAAGAGGCAATGATACCAAGTCTGTGCACAGCAGGTGCTCAATAAATGTCCATGCCCCGTCCTGTCCCCCTTTGAACACACACTTCAAACTTTAAACAGTTCTCCAAAGAGACAGCATCCCAGAATTCCAAAGGAAACTGGGACATGGGAAAGAACACATTTTGTTCTTTTCCGACCTTTCTCTTAGTGAAAACCATGAGTCTTATCTCTCCGCAAACGCAAGCCTGTTCACAGAGAGCTAGCCTGTGTTGGCTTATCACTGGCCTGAGTTTTAACAGGGAGTGAATTTTTATGACCGAGTTCTAAACCTTTGCAAAAGCCATTTTTAAACTAAAAAACGCTGACAGGTTCTTAACTACTATAGCTGCTAAATTAAGCATGAGGGAAGGGGGAAGGGGGGTGGGCATGTGAAAGAAAACAAAAGTGCCCTAAAAGAGTTAGTGGAGGTAAAATAATGTTCATTAAAAATAGAAAAACAAACACACAAAAAAACCCTTTTGTGTTCAACTTCGCACTCGTACATCATAATGTTCCAGTAAAAGGCCATTTCCCCCTGAGATAATAAAAGAATTGAATTTTTCCTTATCGGTCATCTATTTTTCTAGCTGAAGCTATTACTCCCGCTCTGGGGTTGCTAGGCAACAAGAAATATTAATAGCAGCTTTTATTAGCTTAGCTTTTGCAGCCGAGTACCAGAATGAGAAAATGGGAAACATAAATGTGTTACATAAATCTTTCAACCTTTCAGAGCCGGTGTTAGTCTCTGTTTTCATAATGATTTATTGAAGTGATGGTTCATTTATGAGAAAGAGGAGTGTAGGATAAGAAAACGGAGCAGTCCCCTGAAGGAGTGTTTGAAAATAAATAATTATAGCAGGGGAGCAAAAGCTGTTTAAAGTCATTTTTCTGAGTTTTATAAAATGTAAAAAGACATATTTCTTTCGCTTACTGCCTCTGAAAAGCGGGAGGGGGGAGGGAGTTTCATCTGGACTCTGCCGAGTATAAAGGAACCTCCGGGCCTTGGGTTACCCCCATTGGGGTCCTCAGAGGCCCATTTGGGAGGTGAGCACTCCCAGTCCCACTCCCAGGGGGCAATGAGACAAAAGCATGGCACCCAGGAAAAGGCCAAGCAGGAAGTGCCCTGCGGACCCCTGCTTTCGCCAAGGTGGTCCTGCCCTTGGTCACCCAGCAGGAAGAGTTGGGGTTGGGACCTTCTCTTCTTCGCAAGCACAAGCGGGGGGACTGTCATTCTGCTGTTGCTCTCAAGCTCCGCGCCCCGACCGAGGTCCTGGTGTACTTCATATGCCCTCCCTCCCGCCCCCCAGACGGTGCCCTCTCCCCAACCCCAACCACCTCAGTGTCTGATCCACCTCTGACACCCACCTCTTGCTTGGACCAGCCCCCCACTGGGGAGCCAGCCTGACCACTGCCCCAGCAAAGCTGACCCCCAGCAGGTCAGACTGGACAAATGAGACTGAAGCCACCCAAACCCTGTCAGTAAAATGAACCAATTAATAAACAGAGGAGTTTACATTTATTGAATGCCTACTGTGTGCCAGGCACTGGGCTGAGTACTTTTCCTACATCTGATGATTGAATCTTCCTGAGTTCCTATGAGGCAATAATATTGCCTCCATTTTATTTTATTTTTAAAAAATATATATTTTATGGATTTCTTACAGAGAGGAAGGGAGAAGGATAGAGAGTTAGGAACATCGATGAGAGAGAAACATTGATCAGCTGCCTCCTGCACACCTCCTACTGGGGATGTGCCCGCAACCAAGGTACATGCCCTTGACCGGAATCGAACCTGGGACCCTTCAGTCCGCAGGCCGACGCTCTATCCACTGAGCCAAACTGGTTAGGGCTGCCTCCATTTTACAGATGAAGAAACTGAGGCTCAGGAATGGAGGGTAACAAATGGTGGAGCTGGGTTTGAACTTGGCTTGGCCTAACCCCAAAGCCCATGTTCCTAACTACTAGGTGATGCTATACGTCAAAAAAAACAAAAACACACAAAAAGCAAAACTTTATTACAGTAGATTACAAAAATGGCTACACATCCCTGCCTCCCTGCCATGCCCTTCTGCAATATGACTCTTCCATTTCTTCCTTCAAGAGGTGGGGTCCATTTCTCTCCCCCTTGAATCTGGGCTAGACATGTGACTTGGCTAATGGGACAATAGTAAGTGAAGATTTGAAAAGTGCTTGCATATTGGGGCCTACCCTTTCTTGATGCTCTCGGAAACCCTGTGATCACAGCCATGTGAACGAGCCCAGGCCACGACGGGACGACAGACCTGCAGCCAAGTCACCCCCATTGGCCCCAGCTGACATTGGGCCAATTGCCGAGATGTGAACAAGGCCATCCTAGACCCTGCAGTCCCAGCCGAGCTGTAAGCTGACTCCAGAAATCAGCCAAGCCAGTCCAGTTCAAAAGAACTACCTTGCCCTAGCCGGTCTGGCTCAGTGGATGGAGCACTGGACCTCGGACTGAAGGGTCCCGGATTCTATTCCTGTCAAGGGCACATACCTCGGTTGCAGGCTCAATCCCTGACCCTGGGTGGGGTGCACGTAGGAGGCAACCAATGCTGTCTCTCTCACATCAATGTTTCTCTCTCTCTGTCTAGTTCCCTCCCTGCCACTTTAAAAATAAATAAATAAATGGGGAAAAATATCCTAGGGTGAGGACTAACAAAACAAAACATAACAAAACAAAAGAGCTACCTTGCTGACCCACAGAATCACAAGAAATAGTCAAAGTTCATGGTTTGCTTTAAGCCACTAAGTGTTGAGGTGGTTTTGTTACACAGCAAAAACTGATACAATCCTAAGACAAAACAAAACAAAACAAAAAATTATGCATTAAGGGCAATAAAATGACTAGGTTTGATTGGGCGGGGGGTCTCAACTACCACCAAGTGCTGAGGGTCTTTGGTCTCTTTTCCTCAGACTTGGGAGGGGATCCTCCTACATCTCAACCTGTGAGAATCAGAGGTAGAACAAGTCTCCTGGGGGGAAGAGGGATGAGGAAGAAGAGGGGGGAAGAGGAGGAGAGAGAGACTGGAGGGGAAAAGTAGAGCACAGGAAGAGAAGAGGGTAGGTTTTAGGGGGAATTTAAAGGAGCTCCCACAGTCAAACACAGGCTGTGGCCCTGAGCCCTGAGCCCTGAGCCCTGACCCCAGGCGCCAATCCCTAACCCAGGCTCGCCCATGGGAACCATCTCTAAAGCAAGGGGTGAAGTGGCAACTAAGGTACTACCCAGCCCTCTCCCACAGTCTACCCCAGGAGACCAGCCTGGAGAGACCCCTTGCTTGGCATGGGGGTTCCTGGGCCACAGCCCCTGCCCTCTCCCAAGGACCAGTCCTGGTAAGATGCTTTGGGACAGGGACCCAGAGCACAGAGGATCTGCCAAAGGTGTAAGGTCCCCAGGGAACTTGTCTGGGAGCAGCAAGCTTTGTCCCTTCCCAGGATAACTCCTCTAGCACGCAGGGTTTTGACCCAAGTTAATAAGATGTAAACTCCAGGTCAGAGGCACGTGCGATCCTGCCAGTGGAAGGTTTATCTGACCTCACACCCATACACTTGTCCAGCATGTCAGAGCTGACAAAGCCACTATTGCCATTTTTCTAGGTGTGAGTTTGCCAGAGTTGGAATCCCAATTCCCACTCCCTAGATGGCAAAACTCGGGCTGGGAGAGAAGTGACTTGTCCAAGATCTCAGAGGAAGCAGACAAAGCTGGAGGAGAAGGTTTGAATGACAGCTGTGACCGTCCCCAGTATTAATCGAGGCCGGAGATGGGACCACACAGCTCCAGTGACCCGAGGGCTCCGCCCTTGGGAAACCCGTACAGGGAGAGCTGTGCCAGCATTCATTTCCCGTCAGGCCCCGTCTCCACCTGCCCCAGGCTCTCCGGGGTTCCTCTGGTCCTGCCAGGGGTGCAAGGTCCCCGGGGAACTTGGCTGGGAGCATCACGCTTTGTCCCTCCCCAGGATAATTCCTCTCCCGGGTAAACCAGGACTATAAGCTTGAACATTTCCCAAGGACGACTCCAAAATAAATTATTTCAGACTTACTAGAGGCCCCTTAATAAATTCCACTCTTCTGGTTTCTTTGGGTATTTTAGAAGCTGATTTATACATACAATATCTCTCTCAAAATGAGACAATCAACACAGGATAAAATTATTGAGTTATGAAAATAGGGGTCAGATGGAGGTGCAGCGCTTTAAATTAAACCGGCAAAATATATCTTTCATACTAAATTGACTCTTTTTGTCTTGGAAATGAATGTTTAATCAGTTAAGACACAGAAGTCGAGGGAGAAGCCTTCAGCAGATTTAATTCTGTAAAGGGGCCCTGTTCCACCACTGTACAGGATTCCCGCCCGCAGCCATAGCTTTCGAGCCGAAGGACCGACTCCCATGCAGGTCAGGAGGCCGCAAGGGCCAGGGCAGCCTCTGGGTCAGAGCCACAGGGACTCTGCATTCATGAGATGGATGTCAGATGCCTTAGCCTCACCCACGTCTCCAGGGACAATATGCATTGCAGTCTGTGCAAACAGTGTCTGTGGCATCCTGCCCATCAGGGCACCTCGGTGCCACCTGTGGCCCCCAGCCCAGCTGCTCCAGCCCTCAAACACCTGGTAAAACTGAGAGGTGCATGGTAGGGGACAGAGCTGGACTTGAATTCTGTTGGTTTTTGTATTTTTGGTTTTTTTACTTAATAGTTGTGTGACATTCATTCATTTATTCATTTATTCATAGAGCCTACTATGTGTCAGGACATCACTTCCTAAAGGTGCCCCTTCTGGGTACACATAGCACCATATACTGATCTCATCAGAGCATTTACTACATTTTCAGAAATGGAGTTTTCACTCATCTCTCCACCTGCAGGAGGAGTTCAAATGCATCTCATAGACCCGGGCTCAGAACAATGCCTGGTCCCCAGTAGGGGGTCAATAAAGGCTGCTGCACAGCTGATCACTGGTAGGTTGAAAAATGGTCCCCTAAGCACATCAGGTCCTAATTCCTGGAACCTGTAAATGTTACTGTATTTGAGGGGGAAACCCAACAGTCTTTGTGGGTGTGATTAAGTGAAGGCTCCAGAGCTAAGGAGATTCTCCTAAATTATTCCTAATGCCATCACAAGCATCCTTCTAAGAAAGGCAGGGGGAGATTTCAATGACAAGAGAAGGTGACAGTGACGTGAAGACAGGTTAGACGGATGCGGCCACAAGCCAAGAATATGGGCCACCACTAGAAGCTAGAAGCAGCAAGGAACAGGTTGCCCCAGAGCTTCCAAAAGCAGCTCACCCTTCTGACAGCCTGATCTGGGCCCAGTGATACCGAGTTCAACTTCTAGCCTCCAGAGCTATGAGAAAGTCTGTTTCTGGTTGTTTTAGGCCATCAAGTTTGTGACTATTTGCTAGAGCAGCCATAGGACACTGATGCAGTCACCTACTGGTCTGAGCCTCCATCTCCTCATTACAGTAATATCTGCCTCACTCGGTTTGGGGAGCTTTATGTGAGAACATGTTTGTAAAGCCCTCTGCATGGTGCTTGATTCCTAACAGGTGATGACACACATTCCAGCATCACCCACACAGAATGCACATCCATCCACACACAGACACACACCTGCTTCCTGCAGCTCTGACAAATTTAAGGATTTGTCTTCATGGTGCTTGTCTCTCTTTGCTGGAGTCCCGATGGACGGACATGTTCTTACCTGGTTTCCTAATTGGTCCAGTAGCCCTTCCCTGGGTAAAAGACTTGGCTTATCTTTCATTCCTTAACAAGGGAATATAAAACTCAATGGGCCCTTGAAAACGCTGCCTAATGGAAGAATTAAAGCAATCTGAACTTGTGAAGCATCTTTAACATGAGCTTGTTTGAAAGAAATCTGGAGAATGACTGCAAAGTGGCTATTTGGACCGAGCCCAACAGAAGCATTTCCTAGGAGGAGCGATCAGGGGGTCATCTTTGATAAACAGATAACATCTCTTGTAATTATCAGAGCTATAATAACCAGGTGACCCTACAAAGGTACCTGAGAGCCTGTTCCTTTAGCTAAATGCGACTGACAGGCACACACTGCCATTCAGTTACAGTGGGGAATTCACTTTTATTGATACTACTACTAACAGCAAATATCCCCCAATGGTTTACTCAGTGGCGGACATTGGCTAAGACTTTGCCTACGTTATCTCAGGTACACTTTACGGCAACCAGGAGGTGGGCACTGTGATGATTCCAAGACCAGGGAACTGAAGTGTGACAGCGGAGCTGAGATCTAAGGCAAGTCTGTAGGACGCCGGAGCCCGCACACGGCTCCACATGGTCGCCATCGATCACCAAAGGCCTGTGACACCGTGGCCCCGAACCACAACCATCCTCACCTCTGCACTCACAGCCCTACCCTGGCTCGTGTTTGCATAAATCCCCAACTGGGACAGTCTAAAGGGGTGGGGGAAGCTTTTGTTAGGAAATTGGCTGCCAAGCAGCTCAGGTATAAGCATTCTGTCAAAGTGGAATGAAAACCATACGGCTGTGGTATCTTCAGTTCTCCTAGAGAGAGAAGAGGAAGCTCAGGCCCTGCATTATTGATGGGCCCACAGAAAATTGTTCCTCAAGAAATGGAGCATCAATTTCCACTGAGCTCTTTAGCCAGACCTCCAACATTATAAAATGTGGATCTTGAGTTGGCTTCTTCCCTCCCCGCTCCTTTCTCTCCTTTTATTTCTCACTCAGATTAAAACAAAAACAAAAACAAAAACATAAAGTGGATTGTATTGACAGTTTCACAACTTGGATATACTAAAAGCGACTGAATTGTACACTTTAAATTGGTGAATTATAAGGCATATGAATTAGACCCCAATAAAACTGTTAAAAATAAAAATTCAGGTAATTTATACTATTAAAAAGAATACAAAGAATGCTAAACAGGGTTCCAGAAGTGAGCAGTGTGAAGACATCCACTTTCCTCCATGCCCAGCCCCAGAGTCTGCAGATGCCCATGCAAGCAACCCAGAGCCCAGACCCTGCACACGAGCACAGGGTCCTCATCAAGGCACGAACATTCTGCTTCCCTGCCAACCCGCTTCCCTGCTGGGACTGGCGGGAACTATGGTGAAACAGCAACTCACCGTGGGCAGCTGGCCCGACAGCAGGTGGCTGTCTTGGGCCAGCATGTTGGACACCATGATGGCCGGGAGGTCCATGGCCTGGTAGGAGTAGGCAGGGAGCAGTCCGTTGGGCGCGAGGCTGTGGCACAGCGAGTGGTAGCCAGCTTCGTGGTCCCCCAGGTGCAGGAGGGACGGCTCTGGGAGGTTGGGAGGTGTTATCGGGGGGATCTCATAGTCTTCGTTGCTCTCGTTCTGGCTGTTGTAGGTCTAGAACATTCAAAGGGCACGTTGTCAAGGGTCAGTGACTTACAAGTGCAGGACATGCTCGACAGCACCAATAACAACGGTGATAACAAGATGGCCCCCTGGTCAGGCTCCTGCCCCGTCCCCAGATGGGTGCAGCCTCCTGCTAGAAGGTCTGAGTACCAACACCTGCCCTCCTGGTGGGGCCAGCTCCCGTTCACCTGCTCTGTTTTCCCACCAGATCTGACCACGACAGCCCGCCGTGAATCCATTGTCCCAGCCCACCCATTTTACAGATGGGAGAACTACTCATCCCACCATCCACCATGGAAGGACAGTGGCTCACCCCAGGTTAGTATATGAGTTGGAAATAGAGCTAAAGTGTCCTGACTCCGGGCCTGTGGTTTTCCAGGACAGCAGGACGACTTTCTCTTATGTGCTCCCAATACCCGGCCCAACTGGGTTCTCTCCTGGTCTTTCTCACCTTGAACAGTACAAACTTTCTCCTCGGAGCACAAGCTAGGAGCCATACTAGAAACCTCCCTTTCTGATCCTGATTTGTTCATTTTTCCCCTCATTGCTGCTCAGACCAGGATGTCCCAATACAACGTTGGAAAGAAATGATGAGCATTCCCTCTACTGGAATTCTCTGCCCCACCCCTTGTTCCCCCTTCATCTGGCTCATTCTTACTCATGCCTCAGCAGGTTTGGTGTAAATGTCTTCTCTAATACTCTCCCGAGTAGGTCAGATCCCATAGTACATCCCCAGGTTGCCCTGCATTTCTCCTTGGAAGCACTCATCGACCTTGTCGCTAACTAACTTCTTGTCTAATTATTTGTTTAATGTTTAATGTGAGTTCTGCCAGGACAGTCCTTGTATGTCCTGTTTTCCAGAACCTGGCACAAAGTAAGAGGTCAAAACCAATTAGTTGAATGGATGCATGAGCCAGTTCCTAGGGCAGAATGCCATAAGCACGCATGTCAGCATCCCACCTATCCCTCATGATGCCCTGGAGGTGGGCGTTACCGTCCCTGTTGTTCAGGAGGCAGCATGGCGCAAGCGGTTAAGAGCCAGAGAGCCTGGTTTGAATTCTGGTTTCTCTGTGCACTAGCTGTGTGACTTTGGGCAAGTCAGTTAACCTCTCTGTGCCTGTTTCTTCATATGTGAAAAGAGGGTAATAACAGTACAAACCACAGACTTGCTATCAAGAGCAAATAAATCAGTACGTGCAAATTGCTCAGGACACTGGAACATAGCCAGCTCTCTGTGTTGGTTGTTATTGCTGTTGTTGTTGTGTTTGCCTGGAGTTTCAGAGACATTAAGAAACTTCTCCAAGGACACAGAGTGAGTACACAGCAGCCCATGCACTTGTTTTCCCCGCTGTGAATGCTCCTAACGCCTCACAACACTGGTCTGTGCACCAAGAGGTGGTCTGCCTTCAGCCTAATCATGGAGATGGGCTGGGGCTGATTTTCTTTAGATGGGACTCAGCCACTGGCATCGTATAACTCAGAAAACAAGAGTTCCAGGAAGCCCTCCCAGCCCCCTACCCATCCTACAATAAGACCCCCCTCCTCTCATCCCCCCTCGCAGCCCGTTGTATGTGCTCCCTATAGTATCATTGCCTCCTGAAATTATGTCTGATTCTGACTTACCCTCTGCTGCCTCCTGTCCCCCAGACCTCTGGCTCCATGGGGGCAGGGGCCAAGGCTGTCTTGTCACCAGTGTGCCTGGCACACAGTAGGTGCTCAATTAGAAGGTGCTGAATGAGCACATGAAATGGGAGAGTGCACCAGGCTTTAGATTTAGACCTCACCCACGTGTCTTCAAATCTATCCCTCCTGACAGATCCTAAGTCCCTACGTGACCTATTGTTCATGTTTGTCAATGTCCCACCTTCCGCTCTGCCCACCAGCACCCAGAACAGGTGCTGGCACATAGCACGTGTCCAGTGGATACTAAATGGCTGCACAAGTCCATTCCTTTCACTTCAAAACCAAAACCTCAGCACACTGGAACCGGCCCAATCCACCAGAAGCCTTTTGGAAATGTAAGCATATGTTGTATCAAAATATTGGAATAACACAGTTATGACAATTCATTTAAAGAGGCAATTAGCACACTTAAAAATAATTAGACATGCAAACACGTACATGCCTCCTTCGAATGCAATCAAACCCCAAATGCGTGACAACTGAAGACCAACCCCTTCTGCTACGGACTCATACTGAGCGCCTACTGTGTGCCAGGCACCAGACCCGCTTTTCGACATGCACTGTCCACGTAATCTGTATGAGTTCTGCAAAGAAGTGGTGATTCTCTCCATTTTGCAGACAAAGATGAAGCTTAAAGAGTGGAGGTGTCACAGAGCTAGTGAGTCTTGGGTGGGATTCACACCCAGGTCTGTGACTCTGAATCCAGCATTTTCCCACACTCCAAGATTCCCATTTCGCACTTCCCCTGAGTCAGAGACGGGCACTCAGTGGTGCCTAATTTGCTCTCTAGCACCAGTGTCCTCATGAGAATGAAGAAAGGGATCCGAGTTGTAAGAGTTCTAGAAGCTAAAATTATTAGCAAAGCCTTACAGGGAAACCTCTGGAAAGAGCCGTCTCTCCCTTCCACCCGCTTTCTCACAAACCCACTGCAATCACATCTTCATCCCACCGTCCACCAAAACTGCTTGGCAAGGTCACCAATAACCCCTGTGTTACTAAATCCAATGGTCAAATCTCCATCCCCACCTGACTACCTTGATCTTCTTGGCAGCATTTGACCTAGTTGTCCACCCCCCTCCTCCTGGGAACAAATTTCTTCACCGGCTTCTGGGGCACCACACATGTTGATCTTCCTAAATCACAAGCCACTTCCTCTCCATGTCCTTTGCTGGTCCCCATTCTTCCCCCCAACCTATGAGTGTTGATGTGTCACAGAGCTCAGATTCCAAACCTCTCCTCTAAGCACACTCCGTCCTTTGTGCTGTCATTCAAACCCCATCGATGTGCTGCTGACCCCACGTGTCTTCAAATTTATCTCCAGCACGAACCTCTCCACCGAATTGCAGATGCACATAGCCCAGTTATATGACACCTCTGCTTGACATTTAATAGACTTCTCAAACTTAATGTGTCCAAAAGAGAACCTGTCCATCCATGGTCCTCCCTTCCTCAACTAATGGCAAGTCCAGCCTTCTGGTTGCTCAGGCCAAAGGCCTTGGGGCTATCCTGGACTCCTTTCTTCTTCTCACATCCTACACCAATTCTTTCAGGAAACCCTACTGGCTCCATCTTTGGAATAAGTATTAAGGTGTGACCACTCTGGCCCAAGCCATCATCCTCTTTACGGTAGTCTCCTATCTGATTGCCCTGCCTCACCTATGCTACGGTCTGTTTTCACCCAGGGGCCAGAACTATTCTGTTAACATGTAAGATCGCATCGCACCTTTGCTCACCACCCTCCAGTGGTCCCCTTCTCACTCCCAGTACGAACAGGGTCTTTAGAATAGCTACCTGGTCTAGTGCCCTCACTCCCACCTCTGTGCCTTTCACTTCCTTCACATCACCTCCTACTACGTACTCTCCTTGTTCATGCCACTCTGGCAAACTAGGTGTGCTTCTGCCTCAGAGCCTTTTCATTGACTGTTTGCTCTACCTAGAGCAGTGGTTCTCAACCTTCCTAATGCCGCGACCCTTTAATACAGTTCCTCATGTTGTGGTGACCCCCAATTTCGTTGTTACAAATTGAACATAATTAAAGCATAGTGATTTATCACAAAACAATATGTAATTATATATGTGTTTTCCGATGGTCTTAGGCGACCCCTGTGAAAGGGCCGTTCGACCCCCAAAGGGGTCACGACCCACAGGTTGAGAACCGCTGCCCTAGCTCATGCTTCTCGCAAATATTCACACAGCTCATTCCATCGCCCCATCAGGCCTGGACTCAAACATCTCCTTCTCAATGAAGTCTGTGCTCACTGTTCAATTTAAAATCGCAAAACATCGGCCATGCTCTAGTATTTCCTTTTTATCAACTGCCATCTTCTAACATTCAATATATTTTGTCTATTTATTGTGTTTATTAATTAGTATCTGTTTCCCTCACTAGAATGTCAGCTCCATGAAGGAGGAGGTTTTCATATGTTTTGCCATTGTTATATCTCTAGTTTCTTTGCAGTGCCTGGTATGTAACAAGTGCACAGAACTATTTGCTGAACAAACGAATGAACGAATGAACGAATGAATTAACGAGTGAACGAATAAACTAACGATCTACTCACCAAATGCCAGAAGAAATAGTGGTAAGAAAATGAATGGATTGGCTGACCATGAAGATCCCCTGTCTAGGAGAAAGCTTATTCTTGACTCTGGCCCAAGGGTAAGACTCAGGCTGTTTGATTCAGTCCAGCATTCCTCACTTCAAGGAAGTGGTGCATGAAAAACTATAACTGACTGTTCTTTGTGGGAGTGAGTTGGGGGGAGGAGGCATTGAGGCAAATGTCAGGGCCAGGAGGTTACCAACACGCAAGGTGGAAGAGAGCTCCATACCAAGCAGATATGGGTTATGCGACTACTACAATAACCTTGTCCCTCAATTCCTCCATTTGTGCTTCTCTTTCCAAATCAACTCTGGGATTCAAAGCAAAGCAATGTGGCTGGGATAGAAGGGGACTTGAGAAGGAGGCTATTGGGTTTTTCCTGCACCAATCCAGGGAGGGAAGAATGCTGGACTGACTCAAATGGCCTGTGGTTTTCCCCTTGGGTTAGAGAAGAGTAAGCCTTCTCCTAGAATTCCTAGGAGGAAGGGTGTTAATAAAATATTGAAAGCAGCCTGGCCAGTGTGGCTCAGTGGTTAAGTGTTGACCCAGGAAACAAGAGGTCACCAGTTCAATTCTCAGTCAGGGCACATGCCCAGGTTGTAGGCTACATCCCCAGTAGAGGGTGTGTAGGAGGCAGCCGATCGATGATGTTTCTCTCTCATCGATGTTTCTATCTCTCTATCCCTCTCTTTGCCTCTCTCTATAAAAATCAATAAAAACATATTTTAAAATATTGAAGGCAATGACTCCTCAAGGCAGGGTAGAAAATGGGCAGAGGGTAGCCCTTTCTCTGTTCTTGAGGAGGTGGTGGAGAGGAAGAAATCTGAGAACATCCAATGGACCAGAAGCCTGTTGCAGAGATAAGTGTATGTTCTACAAAATTCTCAGAATAAATTCATTCACTTACCACAATAAAATAAAATGACAAAGGAATAGAAAAATCAATGATAGGAAGTAAAAAATACATAAATTCTTTTAAATAATTATTTCTGAGACAAATACTCAAAGCTTGAACTTCAAGAAAAAAACGTAAACCCAAGAGATTTCTAGGAGTGGTGAGCTGAAAAAAGCAGCTGTTCCTAAGATAACTGCAGGATTTAATGTGACAATTTTATAAAGATTCCTAAAATAGAAGAGGTATGGGATTATAAATTTAATAATGATCACAAACTAAAAACCTAGAGGATTTCAGCTAGAAGTTGTGCCATTCTTAAAGGAGAAAATTACAGATACTGACCAATTATTGATATTGCAAGGAAAAATATAAGTTTAAATACATTTGTTACCATTTCTTAAGGTAAAATTTACATTAAATAAAATTTACCATTTTAAAATGAACACCTCAGTGGCATTTAGTACATTTACAATGTTTTACAATCATTATCTCTATCTAATTTCAAAACATTTCATCATCCTCAAAGGAAACCCCACACCCATTAAGCAATTTCTCCCTATTCCCCTGCCCCCCAAATGCCTGGTAACCACCAATCTGCATTCTGTCACCTACTCTGGATAGTTTACCTATTTTGTGTATAAATGGAACCATACAATATGTGACCTTTTGTGTTTGGCTTCTTTCGCTGAGCATAATGCTTTCAAGGTCCATCCATGTTGTAGTATGCATCATTACTTCATTCCGTTATATGGCTAAATAATATTCCACTGTATGTATATACCACAATTTGTCTATCCATACATCCATTTATAGATATTTAAGCTGTCTCCATCTTTTGGCTATTGTGAATAGTACTGGTTTGAGCAAGTATGTACATTTGAGTCCTTGTTTTCAATTCTTTTGGTTATATAACTAGGAGTGGAATTGCTGGGTCATATGGTAATTATATGTTTAACTTTTTGAGGAACCATTCAAATTTTACATTCAACCAGCAATTCAGGAAGGATTCCAATTTCTCCACATCCTCACAGACAACACTCAGGACCCACTGTTTTCATTATAGCCATCCTAGTGAGTGTGAGGTGGTATCTTGATGTAGCTTTGACTTGTAGTTCCCCAATGACTAACGATGTTGAGCACCTTTTCATATGTGTCTTGGCCATTTGCATGTCTTCTTTGGAGAAATATCTATTCAAGTCTTTTGTCCATTTTTAAATTAGGTTGTTTGTCTTTTTGTTGTTGTATTGTAAGAGTGCTTCTTTAGGTATTATAGATACTAGACCCTTATAAGATATAGAATTTGCAAATATTTCTCTCCCATTCTGTAGGCTGTCTTTTTACTTTCTTTGTAATGCTCTTTAATGCACAAAAGTTTTTAATTTTGATAAAGTCCAGTTCACCCATTTTTTCTTTCATTGTTCATGCTTTTGATGTCATACCTAAGATCCACAGCCAAATCCAAGGTCATGAGGAATTACTCCTATGATTTATTCTAAGAATTTTATGATTTTAGCCCTGAGACTTAGGTCATGGGCCCATGTATATGGCATGAGGTAGAGTACAACTTCATTATTTTATGTGTTGCTATCCAGTTGTCCCAGCACTGTGTGATGAAGAGCCTGCTCTTTTCCTATCCAATGGTCTTGGCATTCTAAGTTCAACTGACCTTAGATATTAGGGTTTATTTCTGGACTCTTAATTCTATGTCATTGTTCTATATGTCTATCCTTATGCCAGTACCACACTGTTTGGAAGACTGTAGCTCTGTAGAAATTCTGAAGTGTGAGCCATCCAACTTTGTTCTTCTTTTTCAAGATTGTTGTGGCTATTCAGGGTCCCTTACAATTCATATGAATTTGAGGATCAGTTACTCCATTTCTGCCCCAAAAGGCTGGTGGAAATCTGATAGGAAATGCATTGAATCTGTAGATCACTTGGGTAGCATCACCATCTTACCAATAGTAAATCTTTCAATCAACAAATATGGGCTACCCTTCCATTTATTTAGGTCTTCTTTAATTTATTTCAGCAATGTTTTATGGTTTTCAGTGTTTAAGTTTTTCACTTTGTTGGTCAAATTTATTCCTACAGATTTTATTCTTTTCAACGCTATTATGTATGAAATTGTTTTCATAGTTTCCTTGTGGGATTATTCATTGCTGGTGTATAGTAGCACAGCTGATTTTTTTGTGTATTGATTTTACACTTCAAATTTTGCTGAATTTATTAGTGATTTATTGAAATTTTAAGGGGAAAAAGAAATTCCACACCATTAGAGAAACAAACAAAAAGAAAGGGGAAAAAATAGAATCTAATCAATCTAACAAAAATCTGAAAAGAAATAAAAATAGTAATGAACTATGAAACATGATAATAAAAACCTTCATAAAATGACAATACTAACACTAAATATTAGTAATAACAATAAATATAGATGTTTTAATTCCATTATTAAAAGACAAAAAATTAATATTTTGATTAAGATAAATGAATCTATTATATGAGATTTATAATAGCCACATATAAAATAAAATGACACAGAAGTCTAAAAATTAGCAAATATATCAGGCAAATAAAAAGCAAAAATGGAAAATTTAATAACAAATTAAGTACAATTCAGGGCAAAAAGCATTACAGAGACCAAGTGGAATACTTAAGTTGACAAATGATATAATCCACTAAGAAGAACTGAAAGACAAAAATTTTTATGTTGACTAATAAACCACAGGAATATAAAATGTAAAATACTTTTAGAAGTACAAGGAGGATTTAATAAAACCACTAACACATCTCTGCAAAAATGGACAAATTAATCAGATAAAAATCAGGAAGGATAGAAGACTTGCATAACATAATTTCCCCTCTTGATCTGTCCCAATATTTAAAGAATACATATTATTGTCAAATGTCCATGGAACAGTTTAAACACATGATCATGTACTAGATACACAGATCATCTTGAACTTTTCAAAAGGTTGAAATGATACAGACCACACTCTAGGCCAGTGATGGCGAACCTTTTGAGCTCGGCGTGTCAGCATTTTGAAAAACCCTAACTTAACTCTGGTGCCATGTCACATATAGAAATTTTTTGATATTTGCAACCATAGCAAAACAAACACTTATATTTTTGATATTTATTTTATATATTTAAATGCCATTTAACAAAGAAAAATCAACCAAAAAAATGAGTTCGCATGTCACCTCTGACACGCGTGTCATACGTTCGCCATCACTGCTCTAGGATCTAAATGCACTAACCTAGTTTTTAACAAAAAAAACAAAGAAGGTAGAGCACAAAGGAGCAGAAAAAATAATGAAGGGAGGCAGATGCTCCTAAAAACTTAGGTGCTTTAAGAGCAATCTTCTAAATGGCTTTGGGTTACAGAGGAAATCACAACTGATATTACAGATAATGAAAACACTGCCTGCAAAACCTGTGAGAGAGGAACAATGGAAAGTTTATAACTTTTTACCTAAATACATTTACTAGAAGATAAGAAATACAAAAGAAATGAGCTCAGCACTCAACTCAAAAAGCTAGAAATAGAATAACAAAATAAACCAAATGTCAGTTGAAGAAAGAGTAATAAAACAGAAAACAAATTTCAGATAATCTAAAGAAGAGCTGCTTTTTTGAAAAGGCTAACAAAATAGTAAACCACTAAGAAGAAGGGAAAAAAAGCTCTTTCATTCCTCTTTAGATACCCTAAAAGGAATGAAAGATATATTGATTCTTTGAAAATCATTGAGAAGTTCTTTTGTAACACAGTATAAGGCTAATTCGCATAAATGTTTATTATTTCCAGCTTAATTCTGTTGTTTAAATCTTCTAAATGACTATTCATTTTCTTTTTCTGCTTGATCCATTGGTTTCTGAGAGAGGTATGTTAAAAATGTCCACCATGATTGTAATTTTATCTATTCCTTCTTGTATTTCTGTTCAATTTTTTTGCTTCATTTATTTCACATCTATGTTATTAAGTATTTACAAATTAATGATCATGTCTTCTTGGGGAAGTATAACTTTCATTATTCCATGGCTTTCTACTTTATCCCCATTAATGGTTACTACAAGGTTCTCTGACTGACACTTGGACTATCCATTTCCATCACCCACCCCAACTCTGTATAAGAGCAAGGCAGACGATTCACGGAGGGAACTGTAGGAGGGTGATTTGACTTTTCTCCCATCCTGGCCCCCACTTTCACGTCAAGTGAGAAAGGCCCCAGGAGCACAGCTTGTGGGGACTCTGAGTACAGCACAAAAAGGAAGTGGCATCGCACTCCCTGGCAGAGCCTGGTGAGAGAGCTCTCAGGAGCAGCCACCTTGCGTCCCCAGAGTTGAGAGGCTCAGGAGGACACCGTCGCTGGGAGGTTTTGGAAGATGGAGGATAATAGGAGCTGCCTGAAATGAAGAGATTGAGAGAACGAGAGAGAGAGAGAGAGAGAGAGCGAGCGAGAGAGAGCGAGCAATCTGCACGTACATGGGTTGCCAAGCAAAGAGGTGGGAGTTGCTGAGGGGCAAGTGAAAGCTAAGGAAGACAGGCAGCTGAAGGCAATTAGAGGGCCCCACTCAAGACAGTAGCCTGATAGGGTTGGGGACCTCAGCAGTAGGAGGTGTGTCAGCAGGTGTACTAGCTGCAGAGTGAATCCCCAGTTCAGCGTGCCTCGTGGAAAAGAGCCAGCATGAGACAGCCTCTATATCAGTGGGCACCAGTGGTGGGCATCAGCTGCAGGCCATCAACGGACCAGTCGGCAAAATGGGTGACCCTGGTCCTTTAATGACACTGCACTCTGTCCCGATCCCAGGGTCTCCCGTAGCTGCAGAGGACCACCCCAGTCCTCACGGCAGATTTCCGAGACCAGGAGCTGGGGAGGAAGAAGATGGTGGGGGGGGACCTCCTCTGCTTTCTTGTACCCTGTGGAGTCCAGCCCACTGAACAACCAGAAGTGACAGCGTAACAGCGGCAATACCTTAAGTTCACACAGGACTTAGGGGTTCCGAATGCTTTTAAGTATTTCAAATATTTTTTCCCCCAAAAGCTTGAAGATTCTAGGAATTCATAATCAGTGAGTACTGTTTTTTGGATCTGCAGAAAGAATGGAGGGCCTGAGGGAATTTCAGTCCTGACACCTACTTGCTGAGGGACCTCTGGCAAGTGATCCCACCTGCTCACTCCTGACAGCTGAGAGAGTCACTGGAGGAGACAGATGTGGAGACACATGACAGGCAGTCACCACGATTCCTTCCTCCCTACCCAAGGAAGGGAAGAGAAGACCTGAGGTGTAAGCAGACGTGTTAAATATCTTTTCCATTTTGGAAAATGAGGTTCAAAAAGGCAAAATGACGTATCCAAAGTCACATGAATAGCATTTATGGAAACAAGGACCAGAAGCCCTGACTATCCAAAGCCAGCGTGTGCTCGACCACTATTCACACATACCGATCCTCATCAGCCCAGGACACTCCTGGTTTTTGCCTCTTGTCCCAGGGTATTTTTTAAAAAATACGCTTGTATTTATTTTAGAGAGAGAGAGGAGGGAGTGAGAGAAACATCAACGCGAGAGCAAAACATCGATCAGCTACCTCCTGCACGCCCCCTCCTGGGGATTGAGCCCGCAACCTGGGCATGTGTCCTAACCGGGAATCCAACTGGCAACCTCTCGGTCCATGGGACGATGCCCAACCAACTGAGCCACACTGGCCAGGGCCTAGGGTGATTTTTAACAGTGCCCACTTTCACTTTAAAATTGTCCTGGTTTGGACAACAAATAATATAGCCACCCTACCATCTACCATTTGAACACATAAAACCCACGCCCTACATGTGAACATCTCAGCTAAGAGACTGTCCTTCAATTCAGTGTTTTCTAACTCTGTTTCGAAATGAGGAAAATGGTACCTTATCCAAACCTGAAACCCAGTCCAATGGAGAGGGCACCCAGCACTGTAACTTATTACATGTACAGTGATTTTACAAATTCAGCGGGGAATGAAATGCAATTTTGTCAGGCTCGTCTGTGTCCATAATAACCAAGGCGAATTAATCATCTTGGATAATACCCTGGTGTCACCCGTCCCAGAGATGTTTAATAGAATCTGATTCATGCCTCGCTGTGCATCAGATCTGCAGTATTGCCACACTTCTGAAAACCAGTACAGTTATGCCTTCTTGTTGGGCTGTCATTTTCCTGCTCTAAAAATGCTTCTTTAAAAAAAATAAAAGTCCTTGCCATACATAAATGAAACGGGAGTGAAAACGCCATACTGTTAGAATTACATATGGCTGCTGGAGGAGGTGGGGGTAGAGAACGCAGTACCTTTTTAAGCCTCTATTTACAGGCAGAACCTCCCAGCCGTGGCAATATGGGTGAAGGAGGCCGTATAATGCCCTCCCGATGCCGAGAGGACCCTGACATGCTTGCATCAGAGCAGACAGAGGCATCAGACTGGGACAATGACAGTCCCATTAGACATGCGTTTTGTTTACTAAAACTGTATCTGGAACAAACGTGATAATCCCCGTGTGTTCTTGCTCAGAAAATAATCTGAGTCATTTTAAGTTTCAGACAGCTTCCCGGACTGATGCCCTGTGGAGGGAGGAGGTCTAGAAAAATGAGCGACGGACAGTGGGTTTCCTACTTTAGGAGGAAGTAATCCCAGCAGAACTGAAGGAACAAGGCTGGGGATGACTTGGGGCACAAAACTGGAGTGCGGGTGTGGCCTGAGCACCAGGCAGTACCTTGTTTTACAGAAAAAAAAGCTCACTTTTCCAACTGCCTCTATGACACTTTCCCTTAGATGTCCCAGAGGAGAGAACATTTTCTGCAAAGATACAAATAATAAATGCTTTTGGCTTTGTGGGTCATACAGCTATTCAACTCTGCCTTGTAGCATGAAAGTAGCCATAATCAATTTTTAAAAAATATATTTTTATTGATTTCAGAGAGGAAGAGAGAGAGAGAAACATCAATGATGAGAGAGAATTATTGATCAGCTGCCCTGCACACCCCACACTGAAGATTGAGCCCACAACCCAGGCACGTGCCCTTGACTGGAATTGAACCTGGGACCTTTCAGTCCGCAGGCCAATGCCCTATCCACCAAGCCAAACCAGCTAGGGCCATAGTCAATATTTAAACTAACAAGTGTCGCTGTGTTCCAATAAAGCTTTATTTACAAACAAATAAGAGGGCCAGATTTGGCCCATGGGCCATAGCTTGCTGATCCCTTCCTAGGGGTGCTTTTGCTTCCTCATATAACTTTTACCATCTAAAAGGAAATATACTTGATTTTAAAAATACACTTATTTCCTGTTCCCTTTACTAAAATATAAATTCACTGTTTGGTTGCTGATTATCCCAAGGGCCAAAGACAGTGCCTTGCACATAATAGGCCCTCAATAAACATTTGCTAAATAAAATAATACATGAATGACTAATAGAGGTTTTGGACTACTGTGTTCACAGTTATATCCAAGCACCCTGAGCACTGCCCAGCGCACAGTGAGTACTCAGTAAATATGTTTTCAATGAATGAATGAATGAATGAATGAATACACTAATTAATTTATTGATGCTGCTGTGGCACAGGGCCGGGTGGGCTCTGTACCACCTTCTCTGTAAGCTCTAAGAAGTCAGAGAAGGTCTGAAGTGGCCTTCCCCTCAGAGATGCTGCTCAGTACGAAAATATTCTAACTTGACTTCTGAGGGTCTCCTGGTTCCTCATAGAAATCATCTCCCCATGAAGGTTTGAGTCCCAGCTCTGCCCCTGAGGGACTGTGACCTTGGGACTGGGCCTCAGTGACACCATCTGTGAAAAGAAGGAGTGGACCAAGGGATTTTAGTTCATGTCTGTACCACTGGTTTGCAGGTAAACAGCCAGACACGAGGCAGTGCTGATGTTAAAAGCATTTTAAAATGATGAGTAGGCTCTCCAGTTGTTTCCGTGCTAAAATAGCTTCTGGGGGAAAATTATGTCTATTTGCAGCTTTTTTTTTCTTTTCCATTTCCACCTTTTGAAAACTACAGAAGTAGCATCGCCTAAAAATATGCCAGGCCAGCTGCCTAGGGATGAAGGTGCTGAAGTTCTCAGAGACGGCCTTTGTGAAGTCCTGTGAATCTGCGCCGAGCAGGGAAGCCCCCAGGCCACGCTGCTCTGGGGACACTGGCCTGCTCAGACCCTTCCAAGGCTCACTGCCTTCGGAGCAGTGTTCCAGTATCTGTCTGGCAACCGAGGCCTCCTGGACCAGATCCTGCAACATCACCTGATGCCAGGCACAGTGAGCCCACTGCAGCCCCCAGACACTGCATGCTCTGGTATCACCGGGTCCCTGGGTGTGCCAGACCCTCTGAGTGAGCCATTGTGCTCCCAGGTGATACCACTCACCCTCAGGACTGTCACAACACCCTTCTGCCTTCCCAGTTGGCAGCACCAAGGACTGGGCTCAGGACTCTAAGCCTGCTCTGAGCAGAACGGAGAAGGCCTCCTCCTACAGCCTGAAGCCCATGTTCCTATTAATATGCCCCTGAAAGTTCTATCAGGAACCTGCCATCCAGACACCATCCACCCCTTAAGGTTTATTGATCCCCCTCTGTGAGCCAGGCTTGTGCTCTCCTGTGCAACTTTGGGGGGAAAATAATAACATCAAGAATTTATACAGCACTTACCATGTGCCAGGTACACCCCTGCTTTATGTACTTTCAACATGAATTTATTCATCTTCACAACAACTCTATGAGCCAGGTGGTATTATTATAACCATTTCATGGAGGAAGGAACGGGGACACTAAGATGTGGAACTTGCTGTAAGTCACACAGCTAGGAAGAGACAGAGCCAGGATTCCCACTCAAAAGTCTAGCTCAGGGGATCGGAATCCTGCCAACAACTCCACATGAGCTTGGAAGCAAATCCTCCTTCAGTCAAGCCTGCAGATGAGACCACAGCCCATGAGCAACACACTGGCTGCAGCCTCACGGGAAATCTTGAGCCAGAGGCATCCAGCTAAGCCACACCTGGATTTCTGACCCACAGGAACTACAAGACAATTAATACATGTTGTTTTTAAAGTAACAAGTCTCCTCATGAACTGGCACTCTTAATGACGATGTGATTCTGCCTCTTTATGACCAGGAGGTTCTGATTGAGGAGGTTGGGGCCGAGATGCTGCCGGTCCAACACGCCCCTGGGGATGCTGCCGGTCCATGGATCACACTGGACAGCAAGTCCTCAGGCCTTCAAAGCACAGACTTTGACACAGACATACCATGGTTCAAACTCCAGTTCTGTCACATCCCAGCTAAAAACCCCTGACCTCAGAGAGGTGACAAGACCTACTTACAAAAGGTCACATAATAAATTAGAGTTAGCTGGAGCCACAAACAGAACCTTGTATTCTGACTTCCAATCCAGAGCCTCGAAACTGCAGCTAGACTAGTCTAACTAGTCTAACTAAACTACACTGCTGGGCCTGCCGCGTGTTGGGTGTGTGTGCATGTATATCCCCGTATATGTCTATACACGTGAGTGTATGTGTCTGCAGACAGGTACAAACGCTTGTACCAATGTGTATGTGAATGTGTGGAAATGTCAGCACCTGTGCCAGTGGATTTGCAAGAGTTGTTCATTCATTCATTCACTCCCTCCTCTCTCACCAGGTATTAATTCAGCTCCTACATTGTGCCAGGTCCCTGCGCCTGTGAAACCAACAGTCTAAGAGGGAGGCGGCCATTGAAAACATAACACAAATAAAAATCTCATCCGTGTGTGTGTGTGTGTGTGTGTGTGTGTGTGTGTACTGCTCACAGTAGCCCCAGATCCAGGTGCTATCATTACCTCCATTTCACTGAGGAAACTGAGGCCCTGAGTAACTCGCCCAGAGTCCCAGAGTGATGCTTAACATGCGAACAGGTGTCTATCAGCAAGCATGCCTGTGTGAACACGACGGGAATGTGTGCTCATATGTGTGCATGAACGTGTTTGCATACAGCGTGTGTGTGTGTGTGTGTGTGTGTGTGTGTGCGTGCGCACGCACACATGTGCACCTGGAGGCACTTTTCCAGAGACATCTTCAAATATTCCATAATCAAAATTTTCTGGCACCACGATATTGTGTCACAAACACACACACCCAGGCACACACACTTTTTAATTTTAGGTGTTCATGTTGTCAAACCTTTCTGAGAACTCTGTCCACAGAGAAATGGGCGTGAAGGTCGGAGCCTGCAGAGCTGAGCAAACGCGGGGAATCCCATATCACCTGTTTCCCTGGGGCAGGCCAGGGCTGGAGCAATCTCACAGCTCGTCATCCCTTAGGAGGCTCACACCATCCCTCCCCTCCCAGCAAGTTCAGTAAACTGCGCAGGCTGTCAAGGGCTGGTCATCCACACCGGGAGTGAACACACTGATCGACACAAGATGCAAATGAGCTGATCTGGCCAGGTCCCCTTTCCTATCCGCCACCTCTCAACATGGAGACACTTGTACAAATGCCTTGATGAGTTTTTTACTCTTTATTGAAGCAGAGGATGCCAATAGAAAATGCACAAGTCATAGTGTACAGCTCGATGATGAATCTTGCCCAGGCAAACAGACTTGTGTAAACAGCACCCAAATGAAGAGAGAAACCCCTACCAGCATCTCTGAGGCTCCTCTAGGCCCCTCAGTCCCCATCCCACCGGCATAACCACAGTTAGAGTTCTGTCACCGTGGGTCAGCTTTGCCTCTGTGTGTGCCTTATGTAAATAGAACCATCCAGAGTGAGCTGCGTTGGTGCCTGGCTCGTTCCATTCAACCTGGTGTCTATGAGACTCGTCCGTATTACTGCATGTGTTATAATTCACTCATGCTCATCGCTGCATAGTATTCCATTGTGTTAGAATATTTTGCAATCATTTATCCAATCTACTGTTGATGGACACTTGGATTTTTGCAGTTTTGTGCTTTATAAAAAGTGCTGCGATGAACATTCTTATACGTCTGGTGAGCAGATGACTGCATTTCTGTTGAGTGAACCCCTAGGGACTGAATTAATGGGTCACAGAGCATTAGGCAGTTTTTCAAAGTGGTCATACAATCTACCCAGCAGTGTGTGAGGGCATCAGCCACTCCACATCCTTGCCAACTTGGTGTTTCTGCACTGTCCCATTTCCTGCATTGTGGTGGTGGTGGGGGGCGGTATTTCAGAAATCAGAATGCTCCCCACCCTTCTGCTGCTCATCCCCTCCCATTGCTACCTCTGGTCATTGCTGATTGAGTCCAGCAGCAGCAATAAAATTACAGCTGCTCTGTGCTTACTTATCGCACAGATACACCACCCGCCCTGAGGGCCATCCCAGCACAGTGAACAGCCAGAGTGGCACCCCCCCAAAGACCCTGAGCTGTTACACGGAGCTTTAAGGTTTTCTTGAGGGGACTTGGATGAGGACAAGCCCAACTCAGTGCAAAGCAAGACTTCCCCAAGGCCCTCCTTCCCATCTCCCTCCCACCTGTCGTTCCCACGGTCCCTCTCCCTGCCCTTCCTCAGCTGGCACAACCTCCCCTCCCGGCTGTGCACCCCAGCGCTCCCAGGACACCCAGCTCAGTGCCCCTGGGTGGTGGTTCAGACTCTGCCACCAGGCGAGACCCCAGCACTTGAGGGTTCCTGGGCTGGATTTCTATTTCCCTGACAAGCAAGCCCCATCTCATTCATTCCACCCCAGTGCTGTATAAAAAATGGCCACAGAAAACAGGAGCTACCAGGCATTTTCCTCGCTCCTCCATGAATGTGTTTCTCTTCTCTAAATTGCAAATTATTACAACAACAAAAACTTTATCAAGCTCCTATCATAAGCAGCACTGTCTGAACTGGTTACTTAATACCCACTTAACCAGTCCTCTTAACTAACCTACACTCACCTAACTAGTCTAACTAAACTACACTACTTAATTAAACTGCATTCACTTCTGGTTTTCTTAACTAACCTGCAAGAGAGGTAGTAACACTCCCATTTTACAGAGGTGGAAAGCGAGGCCAAGGAGGTTAAGTAATTTGGTTGAGGTCACAGAGTGAGAACAAGGCAAAAGCAAGAGTCCCCTAGAGCACAGATCTGCAACGGAGTCCCTCACACTCCACACTCCCACGGGAGCTGGCAAGAAGGATGCCAAGTCTGGCAGGGCAACGACCTCAGACCTAGACCTTTGTTCCCATCAGAGCCACGGGCTTTGAGTATATAAGAGACAAGAAACTGGCTGTCTGGACCCCATGAAGGCCTTTTCATGAGAGTGAGATGTGCATCAAGGAGGCTTGGCAAACCCAGCTGTTCCGAGCGCTGGGCTGGAGGGTGGTCAAATGGGCAGAGGGGGTGGGAGTGAGGGTGGCACATCTTCAACAGGCTGAGAATGATCAGGAGGGGAGGGTGCGTTTCTTGGCACATTTTAAAAGCAAGACAGTTCCAATATCATCGTTCTCATTTCAGGCCTTAGCGTAATTTGATTTTCATGAGATAGAACAGCTGAGGGCCCTCCCCTCTGCTGATGTTTCTGATGCTGCATTTGACTCCCGCGCCCACCATGTCCCGGATGGGTGACCTTGGCAGGTTGTTTGATCACCTGAAAATCAGTTTTTCATTTACAAAACGGATACTTTCATAGACCTCATGCCAACTACCATTTGCCAGGTACCAAGCACTATAACGTTGGGTATAAATGTATCTTACTTCTCCCCACATCCCTTTGAGGAGATTCTAAAGACAAAACGGAGGCTCAGAAAAGTTGGTTCAAGGTCACCAAGCCACGAAATGTCAAGATCAGAATGTGAGCCCAGGTCTGTCTGTCTTCTGTGTCCTTCTCCTTATAACCCACCTGACCAACACCACCTCTTTGAAACCTCCCTCAGAGCCTCAGGGCCGCCCCTCAGCATTGTGCCGGCTCACCCAGGTCGGGGAGGTCAGTCTCTGGTCTGTTGGACAGATCACTGTCCCTCCTTGGGACTCAGGTGGATGGAGGAGGCCAATCCCTTGGCCACAAGACATAACCTAGAAGGTCCTGCAGACACCCATTCAGCCCCCATTCACAGATGCAAAAACCAGGGCTCAGAGAGGGCAAATGACCCACCCAAGGGCCCACAGCGAGAGAGGCTGAAGAGGGCCAGACCCAGGCTCTTGATCCTCCAGAAGCTAAGGACCAAGCACCGTTCGGGACAGGCCCCACCTCTGGCCTCCTCTCTACTCGTGGGTCACATGTGTGGTGATGAGTAAATGTGTTCAATCGGGGACTCTCCACGCTCCCCAGCATAGACCCAGGCCCGGCAGAAGATGCTAAGGTCGAGATGGCTGGGAATGGGAGAGGCGTGCCGTTTTAAAGAAAATCCTTGAAATCCCATTTCCACCTCACTGCTGTTCCCGCCCCCACCCCATAAACTTCCTGCACCATCTTCATTGTTTCCATTCCATTTAGAGAGAGTGAATGTTTCCAGGGATTCAATTTCTCTCATAATAGTTGGAAGGAAACAAAACTATATGCTGTAAACATTCACTGCATTGTATGAAAAATGTCTTTATTGCGGGGGAGGTGCAATAAATGCAGACAAAGGCCCCCCTCCCCCAAACCTGCCCCCTGATGCCTCCATGCCTGTGCCCTCAAATATTTCAACATTTCATCTCACAGCCAGGAATCTAGAGCTTTAAAATAAATATATTTTCCGCCACTGGAATGCAAAATTAAGATTGGTGAGGTGTAAGTGCCAACCCCTTCTCAGCACTGAAAACCAGAGAGGCTATTCCATTTTTCTGAGCCCATGTGTAAGGACTGATGTGAGGAAGCTCATTAGTTCAGTCTGACATCTACTCAATTCTTTCCATATACATAGGAGGATGGGGTTTCCCCCTCCTCGCATTTTATCCTCCAGCTGCGCAATGATATTAAATTTCATCAGATTTGAGCAAAATCTATGGTCTTGAAACCGTTTCCTTTAAGGCCCCTCATATTTATTCAGAATTCATGAATCATGTTCCGATAACACAACCGTAATTATTTTTAAAGTGTGATGTTTGTGGCTTTAATAGGAAATGCTTGCAAAAGGCCTTTTCTGTTTGATTGTTTGTAATCTTAGCAGTAATCGCTGCTGTTCCCTTCTCTGCACCACAGCAGGCGAAACACAATTTCATTTTAATATCAATCGCGAGCCCTTCACCCAGGTTTTAATTAAAGCAACAAAAGCCATGTGGTCTTTGCCCTTTAGGAGGTACACAGACTCAGAGGCCAGAGTTACCAAGCCCAGAATCTTAGATTCCGACAATGGCAGTGGCAGGAGAGCCTCCTGCCTCTCAGTACATTGGATGGGAAACATTTTTGTTTGTTTAAAAAAGACTCCATCACCAATCTTGTCTTTTGTGTTGCGGTTTCCTCATCTGTAAAATGGGAGAGCAACGGTGTTTACCCGCTAGAGTTCACAGGATGAAATGAGACCAGCTGTGGAAAACATTTAGCCCCGGTGCCTGAGCCCAAGGGATTGTACTGTAATTGTCATTATTGTCGGCATCATTACTATTTAGGGTTGGAAAAAGCCAACAGGCCATCTACCCTCATTATCTGCATGAGGAAACTGAGGCTCAGAGAGATACCAACACAGGAAGAGGGTATAGAGTGGAGCTGAACCTGAACTCAGCATTCCCGGCTCTTTCCCCATTCTGGGCGTCTTACACTGCCCCCTGCTGGAAGGAGGATGCGCCTTCAAGGCCACAAGGACAGTGCCCAGGGACTGCAGGCCTAACTGACCAGTTTCTGGTCTTCTGGCCTCATGATTATACCACTGACCACCTGTAGGTATGGGAATCTTGGCCTCTGGGATATGATAACTCCACTCCAGCACATGTTCTGCTGGTATGTCTAGGAAGGGCCCACGCTGAGCACTGCTCACACCTGGCAGTGCTCCTAATGGTGGTATTCACCACTCCATAGGCCTAGGATTACCCAAGAGGCCCCTGAACCTTATTCCCTATGTACCTCTCCCCTAGCACACAACCACTGGGGCCACTGGGACTCCCACTCTAAGAACAACAAGTCCCCTATATCTCCAGATGCTTCTTAGAACACACCTTCCCCTCCATCTCCTGCCACAGTGGGAACCTGTCTCCTCCACATGTTCTGGGATGAGCTGCCCATTCCCCCACTGCCCACGTATCTCAGGTTGGAAGGCAGGACTGATATCCTCCTCCCTCTCCACTGCCCCAACCAGACCACTATCACCTTCCCTACAAATCCACCCCACCCCACCCCACTCAGCTCCACCAGCATCAAGCCACTCAGGCTGCCCACACATCTCCTGCTTGCCCCTTTCTCCGTCGTGCTTCCGGCCATCAGCTCTGGGCTCTAGCTTCTCACCCACCCCACGCCAGCACCAGCCTGGGTCCCTTTAGCAGCCACCATGCTGCTACTGGGCTCTTGGCTCCTCCGCTCCCAGGAGCTTCGGCTCCGCTGTCAGCTCCCCTCTCCCTGGACACACCCAGGAGCCCATCAACGCCCAGCCACAGCTGCTCACCTTCGAATCACCACCCCACGTCCACTCTGTGACTAACATGTCCTCATCCTCCGGCTCCTTCCCTCTTTCTCTCCTTACCCCGCCTAGATTCCCTGATCCTTCACTTCGGTCTCTCTTTGGGGCAAGAAAAAGCTTGTGTCCTTTGGGTACCGTGCCTGGCAAGTTCCCTGCCCTGGATTCGCCCAACTGTCTGCACCCACAGCCCCTGCACCAACAGCTCAGTCTCTCGAGTGCCACAACCAATATCCCAGACCTTCTCCGCCTCTCAGACCTCCAGTGCCAGCCCACCAACCTCTCTGAGGAAGCAGATGCTTTCAGATGCAGCCGCCCTCTGCTCTGAGCCATCCCATCTACAAAGGTACTCTGTCCAGCTCTGAGCAGGACCCACCCACTCCCACCTTCTCCCTAAACCGAAACCATCAAGTAACCCTTCCTCTCTTGAACCCTGAGCATTACCCTCTCTTCTGGACTCCTTCCACCAGCGATTAAACATTCTAAAGACTCTCTTGTCCTTCAAAAAAAAACCTCTTCTAAGGAGTCCTCATCTCATTGAGCTAAGGCCCTTGCCCGTGTCCTGCACAGCCAGACTTCTCACAGATTGTCCATTCTTACAGTTTACATCCTTACCTCACACTCCTCCACCACACAACATCCCTGGGGCCTACACATCCCCTACCCATCAAAATTGCTTTTTTTCCAAGGGCTCTCTTTCTAGAGCATACCCATGCCTTTCCCCCTTAGGGATGTATCTCTGCTCTCCTCCTAAACTCTAAGGGTCCCCACAAGACTTGCAACTAGGGGAGCAGTGGGCAGAGGCAGCTCGTCCCGGGCTCACCCCCTGAACCTGTCTCCCAGGGCCCTTTTTCTCTGACTTTGAAGTCAGCTAACAGCAAGCCCGTCTTGGCTCACTTCTGTCACAGTGACTTTTACTTCTCAGCGAGTTCATGCAGCTCATGTGGCCTCTTCTTTCTTATAAAGTTTCTAAAAAGCCAAAGAAGCCCACCTAGGCTCTCAACTGTTGATTTTTCTGTCCTAAACCCTTCCTTCATTTCACTGTCTCAGCTGTAATAAACATACTCTCAAAATCGCCTGGACTTGTGGTGTGAACTCTTTCCTGCCTCAAGTCCAGAACCCACACACTGCCGCCTGGCCCAAGGCAGACCCGCTCAGGGCCAGGGCTCTGGACCCCATCTGGTAATATTTCTAGCATTAGAAAATAATTTGAAAGTAAGTTTTAATTTTTAAAATTGAAAATAAGTTTTAATTTAAAAAAAGAAAAAGAACAAAAATAAACCTGCTTTCTCTGTGGTCCTGGGTAGCTTCCTTTTCCTAAAACTATTAGACACATTTTGACTCTTACCTCAGCCAATCCCTCAGAAGCATTTGAGCCTCTCCTTCTTGTTTAAATTTTACATAACTTTTTGAAATTATAACAAATCCCTATGGTTTAAAACCCCTGCAATGTAAAAAGGTACAGTGAAAAAGTCTCTTTTCTACCCTGTCCACCTGCCCAGTTTCCACATCATGCACACACAACATGTACAAACACACACACAATGTACAGAGCCAATGTTACTAGTTTCCATGTGTCCTTCTGGAGTTGCTTTAATCAAATATAAGCACATAGAAACATACATTCTTATTGCCCTTTTTTTGCACAAGTGGTAACATACTGTACTTATTGTCCTCAACCTTGCTTTTTTGAATAAATAATGTATCTAAGGAAATTCCATATTTCTTCCATTTCCTCATTCTTTCTGACAGCCACACAGTATTCCACTCGACAGACGTACGTAATTTCTTTAATTAGTCCCATATTATTGCAAATTGGGTTGTTTCCAATCTTTTGCCATTATTAACAATACCAAAATGAATAATCTTGAATACGTCATTTCTCATGTGTGCAAAGATATCTGTAGGATATATTTCCAAGAAGGGAATTGCTGGGTTAAAGGTTAATGCATTTGCAATTTTGATAGATGCTGCCAATTTGCCCTGCATAGGGGTCACACCAGCTTACTCTCCTTGCGTTAGGTATAAAGTGCCTGTGTCCCCACAGGGGCTCCAGCAGAGTGAGCGTGTTATAAAACCTTTGGATTGTTGCCACTCTAATGGGTAAAAAAAAAAATTAATTTTAATTTGTTTCTCTTATTAAATTGTTTTTAGCATCTTTTCATATATTTAAGATTCACTTGTATTTCTTTTTCTGTAAATGATTGGTTCATATCTCCTGCCTGTTTTTCTACTGGGTTTTGAATTGATTTCTAAGGACTTTTTACATGTTAAGGAAATTAGTCCTTTGACTATATTGTGAGTTGAAAATATTCTTGCCCAATTTTTCATTTATCTTTTGATTTACTTACGCCGTTAAGGCCATGCAAAAGTTGTTTTTCATTAATTTATGGTCAAATTTTTAAGTCTTTTCTTCTAAGACTTTGAGGCATAAAAAAATGTCTTTTCTACCCCAAAGTGGTAAAGTATACCTCAAAGGCTTCATTTCTGGTGCCTTTATAGTTTCCTTGAGTACATATAAACCCTTCAATTACTTAAAGTTGATTCTTTGATAGGGAAGTAGCTGTGGCTCCAACATCATTTCTCCCCAGATCCCTTCCCTCCTTCTTGGAACACTCTGCCCTTGGCTTCTAAGACTCCATGTTCTGCTTCGCTGGCCACTGCTTCTCCACTTCTCCACTTGTTTCACGGTCTTCCCTTCCTCCTCTACTTTGTTTTTAAATGCGAGAACCCAAAATGTAAGGGTCGTTGGTCCTCTGCTCTTCTCACTCTCCTCTCTGCAAGTTTCAGTCTGTCAAGGTTTTAATACCTCCAAGTTCACTTCCCGCAGGAGCTCCAGAATCTGACAACTATTGACCTCCTTGGACAAGCCTCTCAAATGTAACATGTCCAAGTCTGACCTCACCAAACCTGCTCCTCCCCGGCTGTCCCCAGCTAAGAAAACGGCACCACTGTGCTGGAAAACGGGTCCATGCTAGACGCCTGAGTGAGAGGCGCCCTTTCTCCTCCATTTCTCTGTCCCTCCACATCCATCATCATCAAGACCTACCAACTTGATTTCCAAAACGTATCTCAGATCCATCCACTTCTTTCCATTTCCTCTACCACAATCTAGAACACATCACCCTTCCACTTGGCCTATTACACACCCTCTTGTGTGGTCTCCCTGTATCCACCTTTGCCACTGAGAGCTTTTAAAACGGCAAATCTGATCACGTCATTCAATATCAATCTCTCTCTTTTCTCCTTCTCACTAACAAAGCCCAGTGACTTGCTTTGACTAACTGAATGTGCTAGAAATAGTCATGTTCCAGTTCTCTCCCCCCCACCCCCTCACACACACACACACCAAGTTTTTTCAATAACTCCTAGGACAAAGTCAGAAATCCCTAGTAGTAGTATTTAGAGCCATGAGAGTGGAAACTCTACCCACAGCCAGGAAGGCTGTACTGAGGAGGTGACATTTGCGTGTCCCTGAGAGAACAAATAGGCATGTGTTGGGTGAATGGCTAGGGGATGTCTAGCAGAGGAAAGAGTGCACACAAAGGCTCAGAGTTAGAAATGAGCACCAGAAGTGAGCAGAGATTTGTCTTCTGCAACCAAAGTATTGTTTATGGTAATAAAAACAATAGAAACAATAAAGTGCAGCACAGGAAATATAATCTATAACATCGTAATAACTACGCATGGTGCCAGGTGGGTACTGGAAATATCAGTATTTTCTTTACAATATACTTTGTAAAGTATAGGATTGTCTAACCACTAGGCTGTACACCTGAAACTAATGCACAATAATAGGAATGTAAACTGTCATTGAAAAAATTTTAATGAAAAAAATAATAAAATCACATCCTCAAATAATTTAAAATGATAGCAAATCAAGTTACAAATAATAAAAAAAAAACAATAGAAATAAGTCCTCGAACAGACTGTCAAACTACAGCGGGAAGGTTGGGGAGGGTTGTGGGGGCGGTAAGAGATCAACCGAAGGACTTGTATGCATGCATATAAGCATAACCAATGGGCGCAAGACACGGGGTGGGGGCTGGGAAGGTCAATGGGGGAAAAAAAGAAGACATATGTACTACTATTTGTAATACTTTAAACAATAAAATAAAATGCAAAAAAAAAAGTCCTCACTAGTTTTATGGAACACAGGTACTTTACATACTGTCGTAGTTAGATTCCCTTGACGCTGAACCTGAGATGGGAATTGCTGAGACAGTGACTTACTGAGAAGTGACTCAGAAGAAAGGAAGGGAGAGAAGCAGTATGGGGCAGGAAGGAGCTGAGCAAGGACGTTCTCAGAGAGTTATAGAGTTGGCCTCCTCTTGAGACAAGGGGCCAGGTCTCCCCACCGCCCCTAGGCTCATGGCTCCCACTCAGCAGAGGCCAATTCTCCAGAGAGGGGGCAGCTGGGAAGAGCTGCCCTGTCCCGGTGAAGGGAAACTGGGAGGCACAACAGAATTCACAACACACACCTCATGGACCTCTCACACAGCCTCGGGGCGGGTGTGACTCTTCCCATTGGACAGGAAGCTGGCATAACTTACGTGAGGGCTCCTGGCTGGGCTGTGGAAGACCTGGGATTTGAGTGCAGGCCTGCTGAGATCCCAAGCCAGTTCCTTTCCTCTTTCTACGCCTCCCAGGTCACATAACCAGGAACTAGGAACCCCTGTAACTCCTGCCGGGTCTGCTCCCAACTGGGGAAGAGCTGATCTCTACCAGGCCCTCCACCCCCAGAAGATGCTGACGGGCCAGAAACCATGCCTGAGAACAGCAGCAGGTCTCAGACCACCCAGGCAAGTCTAGTACAAAAGAAATGCAAGCTCCAGGGAGGAGGAAGAAGTGATAATATGTAAAGGCTAAAGCTGTTATGCAGGAATTTTGTGGAGATTTGCAAAAGCCAAACAATGGAGCATGAATTTGCAAAAGAAACTTCAAGCCCAAAAGAGCTGGTTTGAAAGTTTTTAAAGGCGAATACAGTTGGCTGATGTATATCCTGTCAGAACCTCTGTCTCAGCTGCAGTTTCTAAATAAAGAAGATGGGGTTTCAGGAAGAGCAGGTTTTCAACATGATGAAAATGGATGTTCTAGAAGCAAACATCTCCCAGAAATGGCTTCCAGCTTATGTCCAGAGCTTTGCACATAATAGCTGCCCAATAAACATTTGCTAAATGGGTAAACATTGTACTTAACTGTATTTATAAACTGCATTTTATGCCATTCAGAGTGTTTATCCTCTGAATCCTCTATTGGCTACAAGACTTTCATTTTGCCACATGTTTATGTCAATCCTTCAGTAGCTGGGAGAACACATTTCCTGCAGTGGACGAGGCAACACACGATGATTGCATGTTTGTGTGCAAATGTCGTGTGTGAGTTCAAGCAAGCACTCCAGGGAAAACACCGGGAAGAAATATACAGCATTTTTGCCATTAAGAACTAGAGGCCAGTGGAGCCCAACCAAGCCACTGGGAGCTGTAGGTCCCAGAGTCCATTATTCTTCAGCAAAACGGCATGAATAACATGCCACAGGTTTCCCATGTGCTAGTTTGTGAAAAGACCACAATACTTTGCAGCACCTCCCATTAACAGGTGGAATCTATTTCCCCATTCCTTGAATTTAGACTGGCCCTGTGACTTGCTTTGACCAATCGAATGCACTGGAGGTAGTCATGTGCCCGCTCTACATCTAGACTTCAAGAGATCCTGCAGATTCTGCTCTTCCTGCTCTGGGAACCCTTCTCCCACTGCATGAACAACCTGGGGCTAGCCTGCCAGAGGACAAGAGACCATCTGAGTAGAAGTGAGTCCCTCAGACTAATCAGCTTACAGCTGACCTGGCAGCTTCCTGCTGTCACTTAAATGATCCTAGCCATGACCAGAAGAGCCACGTGGCTGAACCTAACCAAACTGCCAACCCATGAAATTATGAAATAGGTAAATATTTACTGTTTTAAGAAACTAAGTTTTGGGGTGCTTGTTATGCAGCAAAAGCTAACTGATACACTATAAGAAGTCTATATTATAATCACCAAATCTATTCACAACAAGGTTGGCTCATGCCACCAGGTGGACTTAGTCAATCTCAGGGGATCCTGGTGTCTTCTTTACAAAGTTCTAAGTTAAGAAGACTCTCTGAGTGATGGCTCAGGAGACTTGGAAAGACCCTTGTGAGTCCGACCACCACATTCCACTGTTAGGAAAACTCAAGTCAGAGAAAAGAAGGAGCCACATTCACTCATCACGCAAATCTTTCTTGAGTGCCTTCTATATGCCAGGCTTTGTGCTGCAATGGAGGACACAACAGTGAAAAAGAGAGACCAGATCCTGCCCTCTTGGAGGACACAGTCTGGAGTGGAAATCAGATGTTAACCAAGTCATTACACAAGTAAGCAGAACCACAAACGGTGGCAGATGTCATGAGTTAAAAGGACACGGTACCATGAGAGAGGATCATGCGGAGGGGACCTAATTTGGATTTTGGGGTCACCAAGAGCTCTCTAAAGAATGACATTTAGGCTGAAACAAGTTGGTGGCAGCCTTGAGGTGGGAATGGAGCTCTCCACATACACAGCAAGGTAATTTGTGCAGCTCTGAGTCCCAGCTATGCAGGTTCAAATGCCAGCTGGACTGCTCCCAGGATGAGTCAGTAAACATCCTTGAGCCTCAGTTGCCTGATCTATAAAACGGGCTTAATAATAATGTCTACTGCTCCTCAGGACAGCCTGCAGTGCGGACCCTCCCCGGTGTCCCAGCCTGCGGTGAGGAAACTCCCGGCATTAGAGTGTATGAGGATGCTCCCAGCTGAAAAACACCTTAATCTTCAGAGACCAGGCTCTCAGTGGAAAGTCAGATTCCAGCAGGAGAAACCCACGTGCCTTTGCATGAGGTGTACACCTCCGCGCCAACGTATGGCCCCATGGGTGCTGTGTGGTGGCAAGGGACCGGCAGCACCAGGGAACATGTGACATCTCTATTCAGTGCTGCTAAAACTTTCCCCTCTGTGCATGGGGAAGATGGACAACACATTTTGAGTTTTATCCTATTTTTAATAATGATAGGTGATTTACAGAAAACACTATAGTCCTGGTTTATCATCCCTTTTAAGGGGATTCAACTGATATTCTTGATTATTCTGAAAGAGGACAGTGGTGGGCTGTGCCCCCACTCTGTGCCCCTCCCACCCCAGAGCAGCTTGGCTCCAGCCAGCCCAAGGCTAGACACCCGCCACCCAACTCAGAAAGGACGGCGCACCCACCTGGCTGGTTGATAGAAGCTCTGGGTTTCCGTCACTCATCCCCACGTAGGCACTGTCACCATCGAACTGGAACACAGAGAGAGAAGAAGCTCTGAATAGAATGTTCTCGGGAAGGCCCAGGAGAAGCCAGAGGAGGCCAGGGGACTGGATGCTCGGAGGGGAAAGGAGCAAAGACCGAGCCCAGGCTTCCCTGTCAGCAGGGATCCCTCCAGGGTGGAGCAGCAACCCCAGCTCCCTGAGGGTGAGCATCATTCATCACACGTAGGATGAATGAAGAGAACCTTTCTGCCCTTTATACCTTGTCCACAGAGGTGGCAGCCTGCCTTGCCTGATACTGAGCTCCCCATCTCTGGAAGTATGTAAATCTCTCTCTTGGCCAAAATGACCGCAGGCTACCAGCGAGAGTTGGAATTCCACATGATGGAGGGAGGCTGAGTCTCCAGAGCTTTGGTGTCATGACAGCCTGCCCCAGATGTGCCCTCAAGGTCTTAAGTTGCTCTGCCCCCTCACATTTGCCCCTTAGGCCACCGCTGGCTGCAGGAAGTGAGGACCGTGGTAGGAACCATGTAGAGGAACTACAGTCCTATGTTCTGAGCAGCTGCCAAGTCTGGATTCAGGAAGAGTTCTGTGCAGAGGGAGCAGGTGCAGTGGGAGAAGCGTGGGCTCTGGGGCCACTGGCTGCCCTTTTCCCTGATGTGTCACCTTGAGCTGGTGACGGAACTTCTGAGGTTCCTCACTCATTGAACGGGGATAATGAGAGTCCCCTCTTCATGGGATGTTGCACTGACACCAGCAGAGCACTTGGTTCAATTCCAGGTAGTTCCCTTCCCTTAAGACAGGTGACTTGGACCATGTTCCCTAGAAGCAGAGCCTGAGTCAAAAATTCAAATGCATGTGGTTTGGGAGAAGTACCCTTTAGGAATAACCGTACAGGGAAGGAGGGAGGTAGGACAGGGCAGTGCAAGGAGCTAAGCAAAGGATGTGGTCTCCGCTGGAGACTTGCTGCAGCCTGATCCTATGGGAGCTCTGCGCATGAATTGCACCATCCAGTTAGTCCCAGCATGAAGCGAGGGGCTGGCCTTTTGTAGCTCCACTGGCTGTGGGCTGCCCCTAGCAGACAGGTGGAGGCATAGCCTTCTGAGTAGGGTGGCCCCTGTGTGGCCAAGGACAGCTCGCCAGAGAACTATGCCAGCTGTGAGCCATTTGCAGCCAGAGCTCACGACAGGTGGAGGATGGCTGTGCTAGCTAGTGAAGTGTCTGGGTGGGGCACCAACAGCAGCTGGCCATTTTCATTGGAAATTTCATTTTATTCCTTAGGTGATAGGCACATGGTTCAAAATTCCCAAAGTACAAAAGGCAACAGAGTGAAAAATCTCTTCCTACCCCACCTCCCAGCCATCCATTGCCTCTCTCCAGGGGCAGTCGCTGCATCTACCAGCTTCCTTTATATCCTTCCGGAGATGGCCCGCATGTATACATTTCATAGTCGTTTCTTTCACACACATAACAGCATATTATACACACTGTTTTGCACCTTATGTTTCTCCTAGCAACACATCTGGGAAGCCTTATTTTTATTTTTGGAATATGTTTTTATTGATTTTTTTAGAGAGAGAGGAAGGGGGAGGATAGAGAGATAGAAACAATGATCAGAGAGACTCATTGATTGGCTACCTCCTACATGCCCCCCACTGGGGATCAAGCCCGCAACCCAGGCATGTGCCCTGACTAGGAATCAAACCAGCAACCTCCTGGTTCATAGGTCGACGCTCAATCACAGAGCCACGCTGGCTAGGCTGGGAAGTTTTTTATATCAGCACAGAATTCTGTCTTCTGGTACTTAGTACCCCACGGATGGATGTAACATATACATGGAACTGGTTGGGCACAGGGCAATTGAGTTGTTTCTATGAATAGTTTTGTGCATCCATCGCTCGCAGGGGTGTGAGTTTACGGTAGGCTTTGTCTGTGTCATCGCAGGGTCCAGCTGTGTCTGCATTTGTAACTCTGATAGACATTGCCAAGCAGCTCTCGTGGAGGCTGTGAAAGTCCACACTCCCACCATCAGGCACAAGATGTCAGTCCATCCAGACCCACTTCAGTCAGAGCGGCTTTCCTAACAGCCGGCTCGGAGGCCAGCCTCCACCACCACCACCAGCAGCCCCAGATCCCCTTGCCGCCCTGCTCCTCCCTGTTCTTTGCTCCATAGCCCCCTTTATCTTCTAGCATCTCCATAATTTACCAAGTTCACTGCTTATAGCTGGACCCTCACACACATACTAAAATGGAGGCTCCCAGACACCTAAAATAGTGCCTGGCACACAGGAGATAATAAATGCTTATGGATGGGTTGGTGGGTGGGTGGATGGATGGATGGATGGATGGATGGATAGATGGATGGATGAAACACATTATCTTTACCAGGGCAGTCTTCCCATCAAAGGCAGTGGAATTGGTGGTTACACCCAAATGCCTTCCCAGCACAGGGACAGGCAGAGATCCTTCTGTGGCTGCTGAATTAGCTAAAGAAAAGGCCATGTCATGCCTAGGATCCGGGCAGTGACTCCAAATGCATAGCTCCGTCTACACACTGGACATAGAGCTCATGCTTCAAGGCCCTGCTCAGAGATCACCTCCTCCAGGAGGTCTGCCATGCTGTCACCTCCTCTGACTTACAACATAGACTGTCTGCACGTCTGTCTTCTGCCCGTGTGGGAGCAACATCGAGGCTGGCACAGTGTTCTCGTCATCTCCAAGTCCCAGCACCCGCCACAGGCTGGTATCGGGAATGGGACTGTGAAATGGGCAGGGCAGGGAGCTTTCAACAAAAGCTCCTGGGTGTCACCTGGGCTATCTATTACTTTGATAAAAGTGAAATTTTTTAAAAACCACATATAATTTATAAGTATGTTCTAAAAGAAAGAATGGAAATGGAGGGAGATGAAGTTTAACCAGGTACTTGAAACATCTGATAAAGCAATAGGAATCAAACAGTGCTGTATGGGTTAAAAACATGGGCATATGTATCGAAGGAGAAGAGGGAACGATGACCCCAAAGGCCTGTGTTGTGGCCCATCTGTTAAATGCTGGCCGGGACGGGGCCACCCTGAAAGGAGGGGCCCTGTGTGCTTTCTCCCTCGATGCACACAGCAGGCACTCAGCAAATCCGAGTGTACCCACCACCGAAAATACTCTCCGTCAAAGGTCTCATTCAAACCTGCAACAACCGAAAGCAGCAGGCGCCATCTTCCCTGTTGAAAACCGAGGAAACGGGCTGAGACGATAAGCGGTTGCCCGATGGCGCAGGTGGGGAGAGGCTGGACTTCCGAGGGTCTGTCTGCCTCCTCGGCTTGCTCTCCGGGCTGGGAGCTGCTTGGCAGCAGGGACCAGGCTTTGCTGCACCCGCACTGCATAACCGATGATCACTCGGCCCGGCACCCGCTAGGTGTGTGAGGAGGATGTGTTCGTGGTTTGGGAGGGAGGACTTATCTGCAGTGAGCAGAGGGGAATGGCACTGGGGATGTGAGCAAGAGAGACCCTGGCTTTTGATGTGTGTGCTGGGGTAGGAAGGCGGTCGGGCAGTGGGTCCCCTGACATCACCAGAGTCTGCCTCCAGTGGGCTTATTCATTCATGTGTCTCCTCCACATGTGGGAGTCAAGCCTGCTTCCTGCTTTTAAGGGGCACCTGAGGAGTTGGTGGCAGTTCTCAAGGCAGGGCCTGGGTCAGCCTCCATTTGGTTACCCCGGTGCCTGGCATGGGTGCTGGGAGCACACTGGGCTCGGGACCTGGCTACTGAGCAGCCATGAGCAGAGCCCTGAGATGGGGGGACATCCTTTCTCTGTCCACCTCTGCCTAGGGTGGAAGGGGGGAAGAAAGGAGAGGGGGGGCCCCAAGGGCTCCCAGCCTTCCCAGGGTTTAGCCTCCAGGGCACTAAGGCCTGGCTTACCCCTCAGCCTTCCCCCTGAAGGGTCCTTTCTGAAAGAAAGAACTTACAGGTCACAAGGAGATGTCACTAAGCCAGCCTCTGCTCACAGCAGGGCCACCTCCTTCTCTGTGTGCACAGGCATGATGGCAACACCACATCCACACCCACCACACAGTGAGTGCTCAGTGTGTGTGTGACCACAAAGGTATACAACGTATACAGTGTGCCCAAGCATGGTGACCGCATATGCACCACAAACCAGCGGGGGCCCATGTCACACAGAACACAGCGTTCAACACAGCGCTTAGTCACACATGTACCACATCCCTGGGTTACACAAACCAACACAAACAGGTGTGTCCACAGCATGAGCATGAGTGTGCACATATCAGAGACCATTTACAGGCCTGAGTACACAATACACAGCATGCACACATGGGAAAGAGGGGAGGCCCAGGTGTGTGTAAATACACCATGTGCAGCCGTGTAAAGATAACTCACATGGATGTGCACCCAAACATGTACGGCTTGAGCAGGTAGAGACATACAAAGCAAAGATGCACATGGACTTACATTCTGTGCAGAGCTCACAACTCATCAGTCCCTCAGTCAAAAACCTCTTTTCACACCACACAGCCCTCTGTATGCTTTACAACGTGAAAAGAAAAATGTAGAGGGAAAGATCAGCCTAAGAATTTCCATGAAGCGCCAGCACATCCTCTTAGCACTGACTGGAATAGATTAATTTTCCCCATTTCATATTCTAATTATAATTCCTTTTCCCATCGCCATCCTCCGTCCTCATTACAGCTGGAAGATTGTTCTGCAAAAGCCAGGCCTTCATCTTCTCTTCCCAAGAGTTTTGTCATGGAAATGAGTTTTGGAATCTGAAAGAACCCACATTTCTGCAAACATCGAATGTGTGGGATAACCCTTTCATGACAGCCACCGGGGACCCAGTTCACAGAGGCTTCTGAGGGGGCTTTCTCTCCCCACGCTGTGTACTCCCCTTGGCCAGAGGGGCTCCTGGGCCCCTATTCCAACAGCCCCCACCCAATCTAGATCCTTTTTTTTTTGAATCTTTAAGGAAACCAAGCAAATAGGCAGCCAAGGTGAAAGGTGAGAAGCCCCGATCTTAGTCAAATGATGCTGGCTCTACCTCAGCCACGTCGGGCAAGCTCCTTAACTGCTTGAAGCCTCAGTCTCCTCATTCTTATGGCCTATAGAGCCACTTATTCATAATAGGTATAAATTAAACATCTGTGGGATGAGCAAATATGGCAAGTGGGTGGATGAATAGATGGAAGGAAGGGAGGATGGATGGATAAATAGATGGATGGATGGTGGATGGTATAAATCAGCACTGTAAATAGAAATACAACTCAAGCCACATATGCAGTTTTAAATTTTCTAGTAGCCACAGTACTCAAAAGTCACATGTGGCTGGTGGCTGCCACAAGGCAGGAAATAATAGGAATTGATAAAATGAGTGAATGCATGGTCAGTAGGTATATGGGTGGTTGGATGGATGAATGGACAGATGGGTGGGAGGGAAAGATGAATGGTTTGGGGAATGAATGGGAGAGATGCCACTAGGTGGATAAAGAGATGAGACCACGCTGGGTAGATGGAATCAGAAGATGAGATGGGTAAGTGGAATAATGGATGGATAGGCAGAAGGGTGGTTGGGATGTGTGGATAGTTGGGATTACAGGGATTAACGGGTGGGTAGTGGATGAGATGGAATGGCTGGGTGAATATGAAGAAATAAGTGGATGGGAAGAAGACTGAGATGGTGGGTGAGATAAACAAAGAGATGGTTGGATGTGTGTGGGGGCTGCCTGGGTAGATGTCTGGGATGCCTGGGTGAATGAAATGGGTTGAATGGGTGGGTGGGATGAATCGTGGGTAGTTAAGTAGGTCTGATATTTCCTCCTCACTCTATTCATGCTTTCCCTGGACAATGTCATGGCTTCTCTGGGCTATGACATGTCACTGACTCAAATGTTCATCTTTAGCTAAGTTCATTCCAGATTCTAAGATACAGTTTCCCCCTGGACATCTACCCCATTTGGTCCATGAGCATCCTAAATTCAACACACCCAACACTGAACTTATGACATATGTGTAGACCTGCTCATTCTCCAGTGTTCCCCCATCACAAGAGAAGGGGTCACCTTCCACACAGTGCCACAGGGTGACTCTAGACCCCTTCCATCCTACACCCTCCTGATCCAATCACCTGCAAAAGATTTCTTCTCAGCTTTTCCCCACCCCCTGCCCCACAACACCCAATCCATCTTCCACCCTGGCTATCACTAGGGATCTTTTGGCAATCACTCCGCTGCTCAGATCAAAACCCTTCAGTGCTCCACATCATGAACCCTGGCATCCAGGGAGCTCCATGACAACTGGCCCTGAGTCTCAGCTCCTACAGCATCCCCAGTGTCGCGGGAACCTCCAGCACCCCCGCCTTTACGTTGTCCCATCATCAGCCTGGAGCACTCTACTCCCTCTCTCTTCCTCAACCCACTGAAATCCAACTCTTTTTAGGTCTGTTTTTTTTCTTTTCTGACAATGCACTCCAACCTTAACAGTCTTGCCTGCTTCTATAAACCCATATTCTTGGGCCCAACCTTAAAGCTTCCATCCCAAGTCAGTTTTGGACTTAATTCAACCCCCCGGTCTAGTGTGATATACTGGGCAGCACCACTGACTGCCGAATCAGAGTATTGATTGGTTCCACGACTTATTAGCTGTGTGTGACCATCTCTTTGCCTTAGTTTCCTTGCCTGTAACATGGTACTGATGGCAGTTATTAATTCCTGCCTCATAAAGCTTTTTATATCTGTTATCAGATATTAGATATGAGTTAATATCTATAACATAATGCTTAATAATGGTAATTACTTTTGACAGGTGCTTAATAAATGTTACCTATTATTGTTATTATGTGCTAAACTCTCATCCCCTCATCAGCCGCATTCCCTCAGTCTAGCAGAGGACCATGTCTCCTGTGTCACAAGCCCATCCAATACCCCCTCCCCCAACTCTCTGCCCTTCCCCACATTATATCACACCCACCCTGACCTCTTTTCCTTTAGACTGAAAAGGTAGAGTGTCTACCTCCTGTTCAAGGTCAACTCTTTCACCTTGACCCCGTCCCTCCCATGTCTTCCCCTCATTCATTCCCACCCTGGGTCCTGGTCTAAGACCTGAACAATATGAAATCAGTTGGTTCCCTTGTTGTATCAGGTACTAAGTACCTACAATGCACTTAGTCACATGCTCCCTGGGGATTTACAATAAATAAAGTTTGTCTCAGGCACTGAAAAGCAATAAAAGGAAAGGAAGTGTGAGGTTACAGAGGGGACGACTGCCATTGTTTGCTGACTATATCTAGCGACTGCTTACTATGTGCCAACACTGGACTGGCCCCAGGCATACTGTCAGGGTGATGACACAGCCCCTGCCCGTGAGCAGCCTCCAGTCCTTGGAAGCAGCTTGGGAGAGTGAACTCTTCAAGTCTGAGAACGGAAGACAGGCCATTCTAGTCCCCATACTAGAACGAGTAACTACAAAACCTGTGTGAAGCCCATTCCCATTGGTCAGTGATCACTAACAGTCTTACTTCGATAGCTACGTGTCCACACCTGGGGGTCAGCCAGTCTCAGACCTCCTGCTTCTGAAAGTCTCCCATCCCAGGACCCTTTGCTTCCCCAAATGCTGCAAAGATCATCTCTTGCTTGATTTGGAGGGACTAGCTTTGCAAAGCAGCAATGAATTCAGCATCTTGTTTCAGATATCGAGTGATGGCAAATCTCTGACATCTCTGACAAACGTGACGATGGCAGGATGAGGTTATCGCAGGGGAGTGGAAGCAGGGAGGAGGGCCTTTCAGGAGAGGCATCCAACAAAGGTGGCTTGGAAGCTCCATGATGAAGCTTGGAGGACACCCAGGAGTTGGCCAGGTGAAGAGCAGGGAACATGATATCCAAGGATGATGTGAGCACCTACTGTATACCAGACCTCATGCCAGAGCTGTGACTGGCTGTCTCATTGGAGCCCTCCCAGATCCCAAGGTTGCATGACCAGCCCATTGTAGAGACGAGCAAGGTGATGCTCAGGGTGGTTGGGGAACTTGCCCGAAGTCACACAGTCTGTTATGAACCTGGCCTTGACCCCAAATATGAAAGCAACAGTTGTTCTGTAGAAGTTGCTGCCCCTCCCCTCTGCACAGACACACAGATCAAAGACCAAGGATGCACAGCCTTAGCCCAGCCAGTCACAGACACGGAGAGATGAGCCTCACGAAGAGCTACAGAGGAAACAATCAAAGCCGCATACACTGCTCCCTCCAGCCCCCACAAGGGGCCATGAGAACACTCATTCTGCACAGATAAAACACGGTTCAAAAGACAGAGGCAGCGAATGTGCAGCTGCACGCTGGGCCCGGCCGAGAGTGCGGTTTTAGGTGGAAATCTCACCGAGATACACATCAAGACCAGAAGATGTTGGGGGAGGGGGGCAGAGAGGCGCTGCACAGATGGAATGGGACAGGGATAGAGCCCCAGGCTCAAACCCGGACCAGGCCCTGTGTGCTTAACTCCAAGCCACTAGCACCTGGGGAAGGATGATAGCACAGCGGTTACAAACATGGGCTATGCTGCCAGGCTGCCTGGGTTTAAATCCCTGGCTTTTCAAGCTGTGAGACTTTTAGCTAAGCTACTGTGTCTCAGTTTCCTCATCTAGAAAATGGGTATAACTACCCTTTAGCCTAAATACATTAACATACAGAAAGTGCTTAGAACATTGCCTGGTACAGAGAAGCACTTAATAATTATTAGCTATTACTTATGTTATTATTTAATCCTCACAACAACCCTATCAGGGTGCTATAACTGCCTCTCTTCAGTAGATGAAGAAACTGTGTGGGCTTCATGCAAACTTTTAAGGTTCTAAGCATGGAATAGACTTCTGATGCCTCTAGTCGCCATATATAATTTGAAATAAAATTCATAAATTAAAATCTTCATATGAGAGTCCAACTGAGGCCTGATTTTCCCCATGATGATGACTTCACGCTTTCTTCCTGAAAAATCAAATATCAATTTCTTTCCCCCCCCAAAAAAAGTTTTCTCTTTATTGGTGGTCCTGCTTTGTCAGACATAACACACTTTCTTATTCTGCCTGTTGAGAAATATAATCCAATGTGATGACTGAGGCCCAGAGAAGTTAGGCATCTGCCCAAGGCCACACAGCCAGGACATGCCCAAGCTGAGTCTGCAGCCCAGGCTGCTGGCCCCTCCATAGCCCACACTGGCTTCTCACTCCCACCATTTTGCAAGCTGGTGACCTCACCACTCTGGGCCGGGGGCTCTGTGTACCTGTGAGGGGGACAGCCTGCCGGAGGCGCTGGGAGCATGCCTCCTGAGCAAGCCCAGCATGTGGCCACTGCAGGACCCCTCCCCATTGCTGAGAATGGCCTCCGTGAATGGTGCCACTTGCTTTAGTCAAGAAAAAACACTGAGAGTGTCAACGCCACTGATCACTACAGCTCCGGTGGCTGAGGGCTACCAGGAGGCTCCTCCAGGATGTGGGAGTCACTGTCCCCAGATTACGGAGGAGAAAGCAGAGCCCTCCCACCTGGTTCCAACCACATCATGCTCCTTCTAGACCTGCGCTGTCCGGGATGGTGGCCACCAGACACATGTGGCTGCTGAGCACTCAGAACGTGGCCAGTCCAAACTGAGATGTGTGTAAGTGTAATATATACATCGGTCTCAAAGACTTATTACACCAAAAGTGTTAAAAAGAATGCAAAATACCGCATCGATATATTTCTATTGAATATATGCTGAAATGATAAGCTTTTGGATATATGGGGTTAACTTAAATATATTATTAAAATGAATTTCACCTATTTCTTTGTCCTTTTTTTAATGTGGCTACTAGAGCATTATAAGGTCCATATGCCATTTGCAGTATATTTCTACTAGACGGAGCTGATCTAGATGCCGTCCCAGCCACCTTCTGCTCCACACCCAGAACCTTGGAGAGAGAAGTGTCCACATCAGCAATAGCTGAATCCAAATCACCTGATCGACATGGGGAAACTGAGGCCCACAGAGGGAGAGGGACTTGTTTCAGGCAAGAGTCTGGTACAAGGCATTCACTCATTCAACAAATGCTCATTGAGTTCTAAGCGCTGGGACACAGCAGAGAACAAAATAGGGAGCCACAACCCAGCGCAGGGGTGACATGGTGATGACGCCGGCTTCCTCACCTGGCCAAGTGCCCCCGGGACCAGAGCAGCTGGACTTGGCACCAACCTCTCATCTCCCCACAGTCAGCCCCGATCACAGAGTTCACAGACTGCAGACCAGAGCTCCAGCCCTGACCCAGAGCAGACACACCGCAAAGGCCATTATCCAGCTGCAGCCGCCAAGACGGCCGGATGGCAGGACTGCCCAGTGGGCATAGCATGGCCGCCTGGCATGCCTGTGTCTCTACCTACTGTCCGCATTACCGCAGATTTATGGCAAAAATTATCCTCTCTCTCAGTTCCATTTAAAGCCATTTGGAGCTCACTCCCATCCCCGATTATAAATCTAATTGCACATTCCAAACAGACAAGTGCTCATTAAGCTTTAATTATGCACATGTTGTTTTCAACAAACATTTTCATTTGGTCGCTCTGAGGGGGAACGGTTCCAACGGGGCTGCCTGCGCTGGCAGGAGCTGGGCCTGCAAAGTGGGTCAGGGCGTGGTGGATGAGGCCATCCAAGGGCAGGGCCAGGACCCCTTCAGATTTGGTTCATGACTTTAATGACCCTGCGCCACCCGGCTTCTGCTGCAGGAGATGCCAATGTGTGTCACACATTGCAGTGTGTCGAGTCTCGCCTAAGCTGGTGCCAATGGGCCTCTCTGGAGTGGGGAGGAGAGAGGATAGGGACCCGCACTCCCAGCTCTGACCCATAAACCCATTCCCACTGGAGCTGGCTTCTTCAAAGCCTTAGGGCTTTTCCCTGCTCCCACCTGCCCACTCCTCCCCTGCAGCTGAAGCCATCTTTCCTCAGAACAATCTTCCATCCCCATTCAGTCATTCAGTCATTCATTCATTCCACAACTATTCACTGAGCATAGACTTGATCAGGCAATGAGGGGCCAGTGGGGATCACGACAGAGAAGGCCCCTTCTGGCTCTGCCCAGGTCCCTCTCCTTCAAGCCCCAACTCCCCGCCTGAGGAAAAGTCCCAATTCTTTATTGTAGCACTCAATGCGCTTGGGAGCCTGCCCCCTGACAACCTGACCATCCAGGCTGGCCTCCGTGCCTCTTCCACCCGCCCCTGCTCTGCCTCTCTGAGATGTCTTGGGATCGCTGCATGGATCACAAGCCCCCACACGTCCAGGCCGCCACAGCTCTGTACTCCACCTGCACCTCCCTTCTCTTTCTTTTCCTTGCAGTTCCACTCCCTCCCATGCTGCCCCCTGCCAGGAAACCACTGCTGACACCCATCCCAGGCCACAGGGCTGCCCCTCTGCTGGGGACCATCTACGAAAGCATTGGCTGGACCAAAACACTGTAACCAGCTGCCCTACGTCCACTTCTGAGACCACCCCATCCCACTATTTCCCCAAAGGACCATCCCCCCAAAGTTGGAGAGGGGCACTCGTTCGCTGTGTGGCCTTGAACAAGGCCTTCCTCTCTCTGGCCTCAGTTTCTTCATTTGTGTGTGAACGGGTTGAATGGGCAAGGCTCTCGGCCCCTGGGCAGTTCGGTAAGTTTAGACTTTTGTGGGTTTTCCAGAGCTAGACCTTCCTCTTCCCATCTGAACAGTGAGAGCTCCACAACCTGCCTTCAGACCAGCCAGGCCCCTCCAGAGCACAGCGAGCTAGCCAGGGCACGTCTATCATGTGCAAATGGCACAAACCAAAGATGGGGCACAGGGACCGTGCAGAACCAAAAGGCTACTCCCCAAAGAGCTTCTGGAAGTACAAGCAAGTGAAAGGAATGTGTCTTTTACATGGATATCAAGATCCATTCAGCCCTAGCTGGTTTGGCTCAGTGGATGGAGCGTTGGTCTGCGGAATGAAGGGTCCCGGGTTTGATTCCAGTCAAGGGCACATGCCTGGGTTGTGGGCTTGATCCCAACAGGGGGCGTGCGGGAGGCAGTCGATCAATGAATCTCTTTCATCATTGATGTTTCCATCTCTCTCTTCCTCTCCCTTCCTCTCTGAAATCAATAAAAATATATTTTTAAAAAAAGATCCATTCAGCATCTATGGTCACCTGTGGTTGTAGGGCAGGGTCCCGGGAAACATGCTGAGATGAGGCAGGAAGTTCACTGGGGAGCCTGCAGGACAGTGAGGAGGACAGGGCAGAGGGACGAGCTGAACTGTGAGAAGCTCACATTAGAAGCCTCAGCCTTCACTGAGTCTGGAGCTGGGACGGCTCTGCAGAGATGTCCCAAACTGAGGCAGGAAGCCAAGCCATTGCATTCCCAAGTGGGCAGTCATTGGATCCAGGCCACCCTGGCGGAGGGTGACTGATGACCTTGCGCAAGGCCCCCTCCTTCTACCAAAGGCAATACCCAGAGAGAGCTTAGCTGTGAGCCAGCCACAGCCAACATTATCAACGGCTGGCAAAATGAGCATCTCAGTCAGGCAGAGATCTGGGTAGAGATCTCAGCATCCCCTACAGCGATGATCATCTATTCTCATTTGGACGACATTTACATAGTGCTTATCAAAAGCCAGGCGCTCTTTTAGTTGATTTACAAAAATTAGCTCATGTAATCCTCACAACAACCCTATGGGGTAAGGTCACTCCTAAGGCTCCCATTATAGAGATGGGAAAACTGAGGACACACAAGGTTAAGGGGCTTGCCCAAGGTCACACAGCCAGTAAGTGGATGGAGTCAGGATTCAAACCCAGGAACTGGAACAAGGTCACACAGCCAGTAAGTGGATGGAGTCAGGATTCAAACCCAGGAACTGGAACTGGACGGAGTCAGGATTCAGAGCCCAGGCTCTAACGATGAGGCTGTGCCTCTCCTGCGGTCTTGCCCTGCCGCCTCACAAAGACACAGAGCTGTCCACTTGCAGCCTCCTCCCCAGAGGCTGAGCTGTGGTCAGCGGTCAGCGGCCCAAAGCCTCAGGTCACCCGGCGCTGCCAGTATTTGTGCCTGACAATTATCTATCATCTGAGCAGTTGGGAATAAGTCCCAAAACAGATCCTCGCCAAAGACAATGAACTAACAGCCACAGGAGCGTAAGTCGGGTGGGACTGTGGCACGGGGTTGGGGGCGGGGGGCAAGTGTGGCTGGGACAATGAGCGGCAGATGATCTGGAAGATATTTTCTCCCCAGCGCTACAAAACAAGCCGCAATCATGCCACAAAGGGCTTGTATTGTTGGAAGGGAAATATGTCAACGACAGCGTTCAATCGTGGGGCGGTTAAAAAAAGAAGGGAAAAAAAAAACCTTTTGAAAGTGTAATTTGACCTAGAAAGGTTTTCTAGGTCATCTGAACTTGGCACTTTTGCATCTAACCCCAAAACCTAACACAGACAAAGTACCACGTTCACTTCCTTCTGCCAGGACCAGATAACACAGGAAATGATATTTGTAAACACTGCGGCTGTGTATTTAAGTGCTGTGTTAAAATCTGCCTTGGACCTGGGAGCCTAGAGAACACGGGGGCAGCCCGGTTCTGGAAGCCCGTGGACCCGGGTTCACGCCCGACTCCGCACTTACAGCCGCGGTGTGGGGTGGCGGGGGTCCCACCTCTCTGATGCTCAGACTCCTCTCCCGTAAGAAGGGAACAGAACTGGTGTCCATACCGCCTGGCAGTGCGTGGGCACAACGAGGTGCCCTAGAAAGGCAGGGCCCTCCGTTCACCTCAGCTGCCCTCTGCTCTTGACTGTCGAACTTCCCTGCCCCAGGTCTGGGCTCTCCTTAGCAACCCTGCACCACAGGAGCCAGGAGGGCAGTGGGGTAGGTGGGGGGAGGGCTCTGTACTAACCGACCTTTTCTCTCCAGAAAACAGAGAAAACCTTGCTCCAAGGCACATTAGATGCCAATGAGTTCCTCTACTTCATCTTTACTACCAAGCCACCAAGTGTAAGATAAACCATAGGGACTCAGAGACCTTCTCATGATCCCATTGGGGAAACTGAGGCCCGGGCTGGTAGATGGCCCACAGTTACTGGCAACAGTAAGCCAAGAGTTATAGCCACCACCTTACCGGGTCCCCAAGCCGTGTGTCCAGAAGAAGCCAGATTTAGCTCAAGGATGTGGGGAGCATCCCTCCCTACGCCAAGCCCCGACTGACCACCTACGATGTACCCAGCCACCTGCCAGTCTCTGAAGGGACCAGGGGCACAGAACAGATCTCCAGGGAAGCTTGGGGTCCACGGGGAGCAGAGGCATTAGCACTGATGACGCCGGGGGTGCAGGGCACCAGGTGGAGATAGGCCAGGTGAGAGCAGTTGGTGTCCCCCTCTCAGGCAGAGGGACCAGAGTGAGCAAAGGCTAGGCAGCTGGGAGGATGATAAAAGTGGGGTGTATGCTGGGGGGAGGGCTGCCTATAAATCACTGAAGTGGGGCTACTGTGCAGAGTGGATGGGGAATCAACATTCACTGAAAAGAAAAGAAAAAGGTGAGCGTCTGAAGCAATGTTTCTCAAAGAAGAGTCATGCTGGGTGCCTAGTTTGGCCAGAGAGTATAAAATGTTCTGTGAAGCAACAATTAAATCGTTAAAGCCGTGTGGCAGTGACGTTGACGGAGAACTTTAAATCAATGGGACAGAAGAAAGAGGGCAGAATCAGACACCCTGTACGGGAACACACTACGGTTCAGGAGGGCGCTTACTATGTGCCCATTTCCATGTGCCGAGCTTCACATCCCGTATTTGACTGTCTTCGCAACAAGCCTATGAGGGAGGCATTATGATCCGTTTAATAGGGAAGAAGAGCCTAATTGAAGCAACGTGCCCAAGGATCTCAGCCAGAGAGGGGCAACGCCACAATCTTAACTGTGCGAGCTCACCACTCACACCACCACCCTATTTTGTCTCTCCTTTGGAAAACAAAGAGACAAAGACCAATTATTTAATAAACAGAATGGGGCTAACAGGGTTAGCCTGTTCCCATTCAGGAACACTGAACCAGATACCCGCTGCAAGCCGTCCACCGAAATGGCCTCGAAACAGATTAAAGAGTTAAATATAAAAAGTCATGTTTTAGGGAAATATCAGAAAACAGAACAGAATGTTTATCAGATGTGCGGCGGCGGGATAACTTCCTCAGCCCTCGAAGCAATCACGGAGGAAGGGAGATTGACAGATTCAAATACACACGCATTAATATCTTCTGGAGAAGGAAGCATAATAAAGCCAAACGGGAAAGGACATCAGACTAAGAAAATAGCACCAACTATGAGACAGTTAATATATACGATGCAGAAATGGCTCCGTCAAATTAAAGAGACAGCAAGATGCCGAAGGACACAAAGACACGACATACGCAGGAAAGCCACACAGGAGGCAATCTACCCAGAAACACACACACAGAACAAAATATACACTTGGTTCGATGACAAAGGGGGGACCGTACATAAAACACAGATATTATAGTGAAACGGATGCTTCCCACCTCCGCCATCAGGGAAAACAGTTCCTAGAGTACTAGGAAGCAATATGGTGGCCACCCCCTCTATTCCATCCCCCATCCCCCACCCCAGGCAGAGAGCAGGGTAGACATGGACCCAAGACCCCTGCCCACTGCCTCAGGAGGCACCCCCACACCACAAAGCCCATCAAGCAGGACTGCCCACTCTGTCCTGCTTAAAACAGCCTTTTGCTCTGAGTGCTGGGGAGGGTAGCAGTGATGGAAGGGACACCGTCTTTGTCCTCCTGAAGCTGTGGAGTAGTGAGGGGAACAGGACTGAAATAAGTATATTGGGGACCAGAGTACATGGGAGCCCATAGCCGCTCAGAGAAGGTGGGTGGCTTCCGAGCAAATCTACCTGCTGGCTGAACAGAATTAGCCAGGTGAGGGCAGAAAGCACCAAATGGAAGGGAGAGGGCAGTGGGAACAGCATCTGCCAAGGCAGAGAGCTGGAGAGGGGGGCTCATTCATTGGAGAGGAAGGCAGTGAGAGCTGAGATGCAAAGGCAAACAGGACCTTATCCTGGGAGCACTCAGAGCCACACGGGGAGCTGCATTTTAGAAGCTGGCCTCTGGCTCCGGGACGAAGGATGGGTTGGGGAGGGTGAGACTGGAGCCTGTCTAGGAAACCAGGCAGAAGTTGCTGTGACGATCCGGGCTGGGACCAGGAAGCAGGACCCCGTGGAGAGCCTGGGCAGGGAAGAAACATCCGATAAAGCAATGAGAATTAAAACAGTGTGTCAGTGATTCAGAAAGAGAAATCTACATCGGTGGTAGAAAGGGAGCCAGATTAAAACCACGACAGTCCCCAGTGTGTTTTCCAAAATGCAGAACCCAGAGTCTGAGATGAATGAAAAGTGCCAAGAGCAAGGGATCCCCAGGAGTCAGAAGAGGGGTGACTCATGCAGCTTGCAAACCCTAATTTCCTCTCCTTGGTCACACACTTCCTTCTGATTTCTTTTTCTGATGATTCATAAAAAAAAAATTTGCCTTTTAAATCAAACCAGAAATGCTTGCACACCTGGGCTCATTCTGCCCAAGCTTTAACCTCTGCTCCTGAGCCAACAAAACCCAACTTAACCCCAGGTGACTAAGAAGACACTGGTTGCCGAGAAACAGAGGAAATGAGGTTTTTGGCTCTGCCCTGTGCCCCACGAGGGTCCTCAGTGGCAGCACACAGATCCACAGACCATTAGTCAGACCCCAGACTTTGGATTTCAGATGAGGGTGTTTAGAGCTGAATCAAGCACTGGGCACACATGTTGGGAGACCGTCCTTCTATATCCCCATTTTACAGATGAGGAAACTGAGGCTAAGAAAGGTAAAGGAAACTGCCCAAGGTCTTTTGTCTATTAGGTGGCTGAGCTGGGATTCAAACCCAGATCTGATCTCTTTCCACATGTACACGTGGACCCTCGGGCTGCTAAAATGTCAGGCAGAGTTTTCACATTATGGAGACTCTGGGCTGCACTAGGACTAAACCAAGAGCAGGTGTAACAGGAATCAGTCTGCTCCTCTTCGGGCACTTGTCTCCTCATACACGTCCAGGAGCATCTGGCCATCCTCACAGGCCCAGAGCTCCCTGCATCCTCCACAGACACGGCCCCAGCCCCCACAGGTCTCAGAGTCCACTGGAGGAGGCAGGCGACAAACAAGCAGAAGATGACTCAGGCTGCCACACGAAGGATGGATTCTGTGAGACTTCATTCTGTGAGTCTCAGTTTTCTCATCTATGTAATGGGCTCATAAGAAACCTTGTGGCCCTAGCCGGTTTGGCTCAGTGGATAGAGCATCAGCTTGCAGACTGGAGGATCCTGGGTTTAATTCTGGTCAAGGGCACATGCCTGGGTTGTGGGCTGGATCCCCAGTAGGGGGTGTGCAGGAGGCAGCCAATCAATGATTTTCTCATCATTGATGTTTCTCTCTCTCTCTCCCTCTCCCTTCCTCTCTGAAATCAATTAAAAAAAAAAAAAGAAACCTTGTGAAAGCACTGCCAAGAGGTTCTTGGCATAGAGTTGATGCTTAGAGGGTGGAAGAACAAGGCCTGGGTTTTTGCACCTAATCACAAACCAGGAGAAGTCCATCCTGTCATCCATAAGTCACTCCCCTGCTCAAGACCCTTGGAGGCCCTGCTGTCAGGAGGAAGGCCCACATTTCCCCTTGGTGCCCAGCTGATGTCTCCAGCCCCAGCCCTCCCCACTGCCCACAGGAGCGCTACTCTCCTGCCAACTGAACCATGCCTGGACGTGCCAAGGCGCAGGGCCTGGAGCACAGGTCTCCTGTACACTGGCATTGCTGTCAGTCTCCCCTTCCTTCCGACAAACACTCGATGACCACCAGTCCCAGGCCAGCCCTGTCCTGAACACCCAGAGGCTCCGAAGGTGGCTGAGGGCATGTATGTGAGTGTGTACATGTGCCTGTGTGTGTACATGCACATGAAATAAGCATCCACACAAACCCAGCCTGACCCCCTTCTGCTGGGCTGGCTCTTCCCCCTTCACTCATGCCTCCGTATCCTAAAGGAAGATTTATTGAGCATTTGCTTGGTGCCAGGCACTGTTCCAGGCCCCTGGATACAGCACTGACTAGAGATCCCTGGAGCGTCCTTCTTGCATTGGAGACAGAAAGCAAACAAAGAGCATGGTCAAGAAGTCACTTGCACCGCAAGGTAGAAGGTTCTAAGAACTACAGGAAGCAGGTGAGATGAGCCCAAGTGCTGGGATGGAGGATCTGCAAGTTAAACAGGTGGTCAAGGCAGTCCTCATTAAGAAAGTGACAGTTGAGCAAAGACTAGGAGGAGGTGAGAGAGTGGGCCAGGGAGGTATGTGGGGGAGAAGCGGCCCATGCACAGGCCCTAGGGTGGGAGCGTGCCAGTGGGGAGCAGCAGGGTGGGCAGAACAAGCCAGGAGCGAGGGGAGGAGAAGGCAGGGAGGCAACAGGGGACGGAGCGTACCCCACAGATGGCACTCGATTACCCCTCCCCAGAGAAAGGAAGCCAGCACTTTTTCCGAGGCCTTATCTGATGCTGTGGTCAGAGGAGCCAGCGAGGGCAGGGGTGAGGCTGCAAAGCTCGGCACACACATCGCAGGAACCTCAGCGGGGCCTCCGAGCAGCTGACATCCGCTCGGCCTGCGGCTTCTTCCTGTGGCTTCTGCATCTCTGGTTGCCCCAAGGCTGCTATTTTTGCTCCTGTTGGGGGTTCTATGCCGGGCTCTGCTGTGGACAGTACTGGGGGCCACTGGGCTTGGCCCCTCTTTGGGTTTGCTCTGCTCAGAGCAAATGTCCTAAGTGTCTTCGGGGACATTTACTGTCCGGCAAGTGGGAAAGCAGAAGGCGCTGGCTGTCGGTGTCATCTTGTCACTCCTCACGGCCCTCCAAGCTCAGAAGGGTTAGGTGGCTGGTCCGAGATCACACAGCCAAATCAGACCACAGGCTGAGGATTATAATCCAGTCTGTCTAGGTCTGAAGGCACTTAATTTGCAAGGATCTCTGCACTTTCTGCCCAAATTAATGTTCCCAAGCAACTATTCTGTGCTACCCAGGCTTCCAGAGGCAGGAGGATAAAGATGCATCATCGCGGGTGTTCCCCTTGAGGGCATCTCAGTACTGCTGGGGAGGACTTGACGGGGTGGGCACAGGAAGGGGTCCCTGGCCCAGACTGTTGGAGGTGGGACGGGGGGCAATCAGAGAAGGCTTCGGGGAAGCAGCGATGCCACGCTCTGTCTACAAGAATAAGCAGGAGTTTGAGGGGTGGCGGAAACCCTGCTTCTAGACCAGGGGGCTGCATATACAAAATCGAGAAGCATGACAGCGTGATCAGTGGGAAGGGGCCTTTCGGAAGCAGCAGGGCAGTGGTTCTGCCTGGCAGGGAGGAAGCAGCTTGCTGACTTCAGACACTGAAATGAGACCTGTGCCCCAGGTGGGCATATAGAGGGTATCCAAGCAGATCCCGCAGGCCACATGGGACATCCAATTCAAGGCTATAAGCTGGGGCGGGGTTCACAAAGACGCCACTGGCTGCTGTGGGGCGAGCAGATTCCACGGGGGAAGGTGGAGTCATGGAGGCCTGGGGGAGGCTCCCATAGTGACCCAGGTGAAGGGCGGAGAAAATGGTTGTGCCCTGAAGGTGGAGCCAGCAGGGAGTGAGGCACCTGCAGGGAGTGGGACAGAGAGGGGAGTCAAGGATGCCTTAAGCCAAGGAGTGGACAGTCCTGGTGCTCACCAATGGGCATGATGGTGGAGGGCGTGTCCGGGGGAGGGGTGTGAGTGAAGACAAGGACCTCTTAAAGCCACTGTCTCCTTCACATGAACCTTCTTGGGTGAGTTCGCGCAAATCAAAGCTGCCTTTCCATACGACTCCCCACCCTGGAGGGGCTGCTGCTCCTGTGGCTCCTCTGTTCTGCACAGGAGGTAAGCCCGGAGAAGGTGAGTGAGTACATCGCCTAAAGCCTCAGAGCCAGAAATCAAGAGAGCGAAGCCCGCCGATCCAGGCCCACCTGATCCCACTCCCAGGCTCAGCCCAACACACAGCGGGAGGAGACCCCATGCCCTCCCTGGGAAATGGCCTCCAGGGTCTGGCAGAAGCTGGAAGCCACTCCCGGTCCATGATATGCCAGGGCTTCGTTTGCGATTGTCCACACACGGGAACAATTGCCAGACTGAACAGAGAGAGATGGGGACTCCCAGACCTCCCTGGGGTCCTGCTGAGGCCATGAGGCTGCCAGCAGAGCTGCCTCCTGGGGCTCCCAATTTCATTAATTACTGACTAGTAGGGTTTGTGAATGCACGAGGCAGCAGGGAGTGCAGTCCTCACGGATGCCACTAACCGAGGAAGGAAATGAATTTCAAACATGACGCTCACCATCCCCGGCAGGTGCCACCACAGCCCTGGTTTCCAGCATGGAGTAGATAGTCGGGGTTGGTGGGGACAGCCTGAATTACTTTTCTGAGAGAATCAGAGACCAAAACAAGGCGAAGAACTTGCCCAAGATCACAGAGCAGTTACATAGCAGTTCACACACATATAACCCCGGCCTCCCACTCCCTGGGCACCTTCATTCTTTCCATAAATATTCAGTGGGTGCCCCCTGTGTGCAAGACCTTGTGCCGGCAGACACCTGGGCCCTTCTCACAGGCTCCCCTGGTCCCCTCACCAGGAGGGGAGCACATCGTTATTTACCAAGCACCAGCAATGTGCTTCCTAGATCTTATCCCATTTAATCCACCCAACAGTCCGCCATTCTGTAGGCAAGGAAACCCGGCTCAGAGAGGTAAGGCGACCTGCAAGGTCCCACAGCAAGCAAGGACAGGGCCAGGGCTCACAGCCAAGTCTTAAACATGGGTTCGGCTTCTGTTCACCATGCTTGGGGGGTGAGGGGGGATACTCCAGCCACACCCTCCCTTCCAAAATCACCTCCCTTGCAAGGCCATCCTCCCCGGCCAGCCCAGGGCTCTCAGCAAGCACTGGTTCTGTGACTGGCTGTTCTCCCGAGACCCCAGCAATGCAATGCTGGTGACTAGCATTCAGTACGCTACTCAGAAAGTGTCCAAAATAAGAGTCAGTTCTGTTTCAAGACAGCCGGTAAGTCCCTGTTAATCCCTCTCCCAGTCAAGAGCCCATGAAAGTCACCAGAGAAAGTCCTATCAGCCAGGGCCGGGAAGCATACTGTCTGTTGCCTTACAGTCGTGCTCCCTAAGAAGAAAAGCAGAACACAGGGTCTCTGGCTATAAACACAAGAGAAAAGCTCCCCAGGACACACACACACACACACACACACACACACACACACACAGACACACACAGTGTGACCCACGAAATCCTCACAGCTGGATGTTCTGGGTCATACATTCATTCATTCATTCATTCATTCACATTTATGGAGGTCCTACTTAGTAGGCAAAGTGTTAGGCTGTGTGTATGTGTGCACATACAAGCATATACACACACAATCATCCTAACAGAGGGAAGTAGGTATCGATGTTTCCATTTTATGGATGAGGAGAGTAAGTCTTGCAAAGCTCAAGAAGCTTGTGCTATGTCATTAATTGTACTTGGGGCCCAGCTGGGATTTGAAACCTAACCCAGACCCTGGTACACAGTGGGCACTCAACAGCTATTTCCTCAATGACTGGCTGGTTCCACAGCCTCACAGCAGACCTGGAGGCCTGTGGTCTTTGCTCTTAGACCCCGTGTGGAGAAAGTGGAGATCACCCAGGGGGCACAGCAGCCCATTTCTTGGTCTCTCTTGGTTTTCCCGGGGTATTCCAGGCCTGACTGGGTCATTTCCATTTCTGGGACACACGTGCATGACGCAGATTTTCAACAAGGGCTGTGGGAAATCAGCACCAGAAGAGGTCAGGCTCCTGCTGCGCTGGGTGCAGCCCTGTCAACTGCGACAAGCCCCGCCCCCAACTCAGACAACTCCCATCACAAAGACAATCTCTAGCCGGGGACAGCTGGAAAATGGCATTCATGTTAGGTTCCTGCACTCAAAATCTGTCACCTATTATGTGTAGATGTGTTTGTCCTCAAATCTGTGATGATGTCCTTCCTCGTTTTTTGCTGTCCTTTCTCCCACAAAAATGACAACAGGTGACCTCGACTGGTTATTTTTCAATATCCTTAGTGGACAAAAGAAAAAGGTGGCACTCACCAAATTTGGGGAGGAACTTTTATTGATTCCACAAATTCCAAAATCCAATGGAAGAGGCAGTTCGAACTTCATTCCTGGTGACGTCCCCAGCTACTCCTCACCCCGCCTTCCTTGAAGGGCCCTTCCCACGCCTCACCCCAGGTATTTTCTGGGCTCCTACTCACATGCTATCCCCATCATTGCTTCGGAGTGGGCTGGAATCCCTACCCACCCTTGGCCAGGCCCACTGCAAGGTATGCTGAACGAGTGAGTGAATGAATGACTGAACCACCAAATGCTTTCTGAGCACCCCAGGCACCTATGATGCTCTGGCCACCAATGCCCTACTGTCCAGGGCCAACTGCAGGCCTCCTGGACCTTCTAAAACATCTTCTTTCTACAATGTGACAAGCACCAGTCCAGGTCCCTGCCTGTTCCCACCCAGGCATCGTCTATCTCTTCGATCTGACCACCTCCACCCCAGGAGATGGCAGGCACCCCCTGATTACCTTCTGCTGAAACACACCTGCAATGCACCAGTGTCTTGCAAGTAGAAGGAGCCCGAGTCTCATTCCACAGAAGCCCAGACAGTGAGAGAACGCGCCCACGACAGCCTCTGTGCAATTCTGCTGCATAATCAGCAGAGAAAGAGAAAAAAATGCCAGAAATAGCAAGCTTTGTAAGCCTCCTGACAACTCTTGGTCCTCTATTGGCTGAAGGCCCAGCACCCCCACCCCCATCCCATTCCTGTAAGGTGAAATGGAAAAACCTGTTATTTAACCTCTCTTATCAAAATCCATCTTCTATCCCAATTTGGGCCATGTGTTCAGAGCTCCTGGCAGCAGCAGAGGAGGCAGCCTGTGTATACAGCCCAGCTCAGCATCACTGGTGGCTTAAGAGCCGTCTCCACTCACCCTCCGCCTGGGGCGTAGGGCAGTGGGTGTTGAACGGGAAAGGCTTCCAGAAGGCCATTGGGTGGCACCTGTCCGTGTGTGGAAATCATGTGCCTTTTCATTCAGCAATTAGACTTCTGGGCACCCTTCCTGCGGAAATGCCTGTACTCGTGTGCTCAATGCGTGCCCACAGACGTTCGCACAGAGAATGAGAGGCGAGGCAAACGTCTACAATCGGGTCGAGGGAGTGGACTGAGATACATCTATTCTGTGGAATATGATGGAATGAGGAAGGTCTGTAGCTGCTGACTTGGAATCAGTTGGGAGAAAGTCAAGGGCACGACCCTATTTGTATAAAAACAGTAACTGTGTGTGTGTTTGGATATGCACTGTGAAAATTCCCAACTGTGAATAGTGGTTCCCCCGGGGAGTAGGAGAAGGAGGTATTTTCAGTTGCTTTTTTCTCTCTTGTTTCTTTTTTTTTTTTTTAATTTTCCACAAGCATGTATTATATTTGTAATTTTAAATGAAAACACAAGGGCCTCCCCTGGTTCCTTCCCACTCCTCTGAAGGCAGTGGGCCAAGGGCCAAGGTCACCTACCACCGACCGGACCAAGCTTGGGACAGAGCGGGCACTAGGGATCCCCCTGCAGTGTCCTTAGCTCTCACACGAGAGCAGTTAGCCTGGGGCTCCAAAAAGAAGGCAGATTTTTAAGTCAAACAGAACTGGGTTTAATCCCAGCTCTGCCTGCGGAACCTGTTAACTTCCCTGCGTCTCAGTTTCTTCATCTGTAAAATGTGGATGACAGGCCTCTGACGTGCCAGGTACTGTGCTGGGCACTGCTGAACCAATTTTAATTTTTTTTTTTTTTGGATATTTCAGAAACACCAGAGACTGCTGAGGAAGCATCGCAGATCAGAGAGCCTCCGGGACTGAGTAAGAGGAGTTCTGGGGAATCATCTCACTACTGAGCACTTGTAACAATAATAAATGAGGTGCAGAGAGAAGGGCCTAGGAGACAGCCAACACCGGGTGATAAAAGGCTGGTACCCGTGTGTCTGTGTGAGGGGACAGTGGGGGGATGAGAAAAGGTTCCAGGAAGGAGGAAGTCTTGCTTCCATGCCTCTGTACTTTTCTCATGCTGTTCCCTCTGCCTGGAATGCGCTTGCCCAGACCTTCACAAAACTGACTCTTCATCCTTGGTTCCTGCTCATATATCTCCTCCCTCCCCAGAGAGGGCGGCTCTGATTTCATCCGCACCGGATTTATCTTCGTGGCACGCTCCTCCAGCTGATGGCTTCTGGTTGTTTGTTTTGGTTTTTATTTCTATGTCTATTGTGCATCTTCCTCGCGATGCTGTGAACTCTTTGATGTCCAGGACGACCTGTCTCATTCATCTTCAGGCCTCACTTCCTAGCACAGAGCCTAACACACAGTAGGTTCATAACAAACAGGAAGTACACATAATCCGTAAGTCCAAGGCCAAGAGCCAAGCACACGGAGCTGGTCTGAAGGAAAGGGAGCTGCGCATTTTGCACTGTGACAGAAAGACGGATGGAAATTTCAGACATACTGAAGATTTGGAAACCCACCCACAAAGCTGGATGGGTGAGAGAAGAAACCACCCATGAGTACTTATGTATGCTTAAGGTGGAAAAGATGTTGTAGGCCCAATTTCATATGAACAAGGACATTTATTTCTTCATTGCAGCATTATTTGTAAGAAAATGGAAATGACAATAAAACCCATGGACGGGGATCGGTTAAATAATCACAGCTCTCTGCACAATGGAATACTAGGCAGTCATGAAAAATGACCGGCGTTTACTGATACAGAAAGAGGCCCAGATTGCTTGTTGAATGCTGAACTTGCTCACTGGAAACCAGAAACTCTGGTAAGCATAAGATATAACTTATAGTTACAGAGAAAGCATGAAGGTAAAATTCCCTCAATTATCACTTATTCATTCACTCAACAAACACTTTCTGTTCCTCTGCCTACTCCCTATTCCATATAGGGCAACATGTGAACTGTCCTTGCCCTAAAATACATACTTCCCAGCTCACGTAAGTAGGTGAGAACTTACGATGTAAGGGAGGCAGTGCTCACAGCTACGGCCCCAGGGCCATCAGCTGACTGAGGACTTCACAAAAAAGGTGCCATTCAAGCTAGGATTCGAAGGAGGGGCAGAGCTGGAAAGAGAGCAGGGAGGAAGCATGTTCAGAGGCAGAGGTGGGACAATAAGGGACAAGTCCCTGCACTCTCCGTCACTCACTAAATTCGAGCAAGTGCAGGAAGCGAAGTCCGTGGGAGCTGAGCCTGGTGACCACAGAGTCTGGACGTGACTCTGCCACAGGTGCTGGGAGGAGGTGTTCTGGGTTGTGACCATGCTGTCACAGGTGAGCAGTGACAGAGCAGTGTCCTCACCATGAGGCACTCACCCTGAGAGGGTGCCCCGCCCCCCATGGGGCAGGCAGGGCTGGGCCAGGTGCACCCACCTGGCAGGCTGAGGCAGCAGGGCAAACCCCAGTGTGTGGGTTTCTTCATTCTGCACCATTTGGGCCACGGTAGCCAATGCCGGGTGGAGGGGGTCCCAGCTCCACAGACCCTCGGCTCGGCTCCTTCTGGGGAGAAGCCAGGGAGGGGCCGTGCACCCTGAAGGAACTCAGCACTTTTTAGTTTTAGTTTTAGTTTTTGGATTTTGAGGCAGTTCGATGGTTCAAAACAAAGAGAGATGACTCAGCTTCCTGTGGAGGAGCCACGGCCCTTTGGAGAAGATATTTCTGTTTTAATGCTTCTCTCATCTGGGCCAAAGAGGCAGCTCATCCCGGCTGCCTGTTTTCTTGTTCAGCTGTTCCCAGAGGGAGGGGCAGGAACAGCAGCCAGGCTCGGGGTGTCGGGCCCCCTGTGTTGGAATCCTGGCCCTAGTCCTACTCACGTGGAGGATCTGGACAGACTTACACCCTCTCTGCGCCTGCGTTGATTTATCTTAAGACTTCCTTTCAGGCTCTCTGTGTGACGCAGCCATCGCCTTTGGAAAGGGTCTGGTACAGTGCCTGGCGCAAAGTAGGTGGACAATAAATATCACTCTTCATAACAACAGCCACTGGTGCTAAGGTTCTACTGTCCTAGACTATCTCATTTAATCCTCACTCTGCCCAGCACAAGTTCCCATTTTACAGATGAGGAAACTGAGGCTCAAAGCAATGAGTTGACTTGAGTTTCTATCTTCTCGTTCACGAGGGTCCATGCACATACCCCAGGCCAACTTAGAATTGAATCTGTGCAAGCTTTACCTTTCTGTCTGACTCTCTCTGCACCAGCAGCCACATGCCCGCCAGCCTCTCACTGTCTGTCTGCAAAATGGGCACAATGTCTGAGGTTGTTGAAACTGTCTAGTCAAGGCTTGATGAGAATAATTCCATGAAGGGCACAGAAACCTTCAACAATTATCAGATCACTGCTTCCTCTGGGACCAGGAGAGGCCAAACAAAAGCTGCGTTCTTCACATACAACAACGGGGGGGGGGGGGGGCGGGGGAGGCAGGAAGCTGTTTGGAAAACTGCTCACAAGTCTAGAGAAAACCCAAAAGCTGAGACAGAGGTGTGAGCTCACACACAGAAAAAGAAACGGGCTTTTAAGTGAGCCATCATTCAGATGGCCACCCCGCATCATGATAGTAACACAGGGTCTTTCAAACCTTTACCTGGTAACTCATGTAATTTTTTTTAAAACTTGGTGCAGGTGAACACAAGGGAACCCAAGACAGTCAGAACCCAAGTTTCTACTCTCCCCCTCCCCTTCCACTCCGAAGCATATGCTGACAGAGCAACCTTAATAGAAACTGACTAATTTTAAACCCTGTGATTACCAGGGTTGATTTCCATGGAACCTTCCTTTCACAGCACCGAGAACCGCTCACGGGCGGTAATTGCCAAGTTCAATTTTAGCTCTGTCATACCCAACCATCGGTGCTAACTAAGGTGGCTGCTTCCTTGCCAAGTAAGCTGGAAATAAAGTCGGATTTGCTGCCTAATTTCACAATATTGTGATGCCCCCGTCAGCACCTGTAAGTGCTGAGAAACTACAAGCTTCTATTAAACAAATCTCACCCAAGGGAAGTGACTTGGTGAGCCACTGGGACATGGTGGTTGCTGAATCCCAGGTGCCTCCTCGCTGAACATGCCGACCACCACAGGGCCATGCTGCGCGCCTGAGGACGCACCAAGCCTTGTCTCCCTTCGTCCTCTGTCATCACCCCCTCGATCCCCACAGCCCTCCCAGAATTCGAATTCACACAGATGGTCAAACCAAAGGGGCCCTCATTCATCCTCCCACCCCACTACTCTGGGGGCGTATGCACAATGCCGTGTGCCAGCTTCATTTTGTCAAACAGCCCCACTGGCCTTGGTATCTATCCCATTATTAAGCAGCTTCCAACACCCCCAACACACACACACACACACACACCCCTCCCCCTGCTGCCTGGGTTCTGACAGCAGAATTGTACTCTGGGCAAGCCCGGGTGTGTTTGGGCTGACCTTGTGCTGACTTCAGTTTTTACCCAGAAACTGACAGGAACTAGCTGTGATGGGGCAGAGGGATGGGAACTCTGCCCTCAGGGGCCCACTACACAGCAGGCATGCACCAGGTACAGTATACCCACGCCTTCCCCAGGATCAGCCAGAGAGGCAAGGGACCAGGGTCTCAGCCCCCTTTTTACATCTGGGAGACCGAGGCCTGAGAACCTCCACGAGGCTGGTGAGAGACATTTCTTTTAGCTTCAAATGCCAGTGAAGGCTGTGCTTCCTGTGAGAAGCCGCCAAGCCTCTTCTCCCAAAGGAAGAGATCATGCAGTAAACCCATTTCCCTTTTCACTTGTCCGCCAGGAAGCCCAGAGCCAGACTTGCAGGCCAGTTGCAAGAGCTGTAGAAGCCTGAGCCAACATAGCTGCTTTCATTCCCCGCCTAGAATTTGTTTGATTTTATATTTTCTTTGGCTCTAATCTTGTAAGGGATGATATATACTTTTATATCTCATACGCATTCTTACGAATAAGTGACCAAAAAGAAACAAGCCAAGCCAAAAGCAAGACTCAGAGAAGTTGGGAAGGTGTCCCAAGGTCTCACAGCCGGCCCAGTGGGTCTGTCTACCTGGTGTTCTCCCCTTTCCTTCCTCCCCTCCTCAACCAAAAATGCACTCTTTCCGGCCACAGTAGCTCTGAGCCCCCATTCAGCCAAAGGCAGTGTGAAAACGAGTTCTGTAGCAAGAAGACCCGGTTCAAACCCCAGCTCTGCCACCTACTAACCGGGCCCCTTTGGTTAGGGTGAGTGTCTGCGTAAAGTGGGATATTACTGCCACTCCCTCTCTGCATGTCTGTGGAGACTGCAGAGCCCACTGGCCTCGTGCCCTCCCTCCCACGATTTCCAGCGTTCACCGCCTGCCTCCAGCATCGTCCTGGCAACTCCTTCCAGGGTCCCAATCAAGAGATGACAGAGGGAGGGTGAGAGTGGGGGGTCGGGGGCGGGAGGTTTGCTCCAACCTATCTCATTCAAGACAGGCTTTCTGGAATGGGACTGAAAAATAAAATTAAATAATAAAATTTGAGGTTGATTTGAAACCCACAGTTTATATTTCATCTTCCCAGAACTTCTCAGTTCTGTCTCGGGCAGGGTGGGAGGGCTGAGGGGTCCCCGTGGGCAGTTCCACTGCTAGGAGGCATCTGGTACAGGCCCTTCTCCTGGCCAGCCGGATGGGCTGCGGCCCCACGTGATACATCCCGGTTGCCATGGTTTCTGCTTGTTCTGGGGAAGACAGCTTCTGGAACATCAGGGCCTGGTAAAGAGTGTTGGCTGCACTCTGTCCACTCACTGAGGTGCCCACACCGTCTGGACTGCACACAGGCTCAGCATCACTGGGACCTTGTTAGAAATGCAGAATCTCTGGCCCACCCCAGATCTACCGAACCAGAATCCACGTTTTAACAAGGCCTCATGCCATTCACGGGCAAATTAAGGTTTGACAAGCTCTAGCTTAAGGTCGGTAGTTACCAGCCCCCTGTGGAGGTCATCTAACTCGGATGGTATTAACCTGTCCATCATAGCTCACGTGGGTGTCACCCAACCCCGACCATCGACTGTGGAGGTGAGCCAGCTAATGTGGACATAACCACCCGACCACCAGTGGTGTGACCTCCATGGTCCCGCTCTGGGTGAGTGTGAGTTCCGACATTACTGAGGTGGAAGCTCCACGTCCTTCTGGTTTGAGCTCCAAACCCACACACTTTTTACTCAGTCAACAAGATTCTATTTCTCTTTGAAGCCACAGAAACCAGTCCCAGTGTTTACAATAGTTAATTAGAGCCTTTACCTCTACCTCATTCTTTTTAAAAATATATTTTTATTGATTTCAGAGAGGAAGGGAGGAGAGAGATACAAACACTGATGAAAGAGATACATTGATGGGCTTCTTCCCGCACACACTCTAATGGGGATCAAGCCTGCAACCCGGGCATGTGCCCTGACCGGGAATTGAACCCGGACCTCTTGGTTCATGGGACGACACTCAGTCCACTGAGCTACACCAGCCAGGCCGCTACCTCGTTCTCAAAGGACTCCACCCCCAGCACCAGATAGCTGGGTAGCTGGGAAAGGTTCCCCAAAAGCACCCCTGGGGAAGGTGCTGGAAAGAGGGGTGGATGGGGTTCTCCAGGGCCCCACAGGACGCAGGGAGGGGGAGCAAGGCCGCTGATGTTCCTACCTGGAAGCAGCAGCTCCTGGCCGCCCTGAGTCAGACACCCGTCTTCAAGAGGCCCATCCCGCTTACCCCAGGGTGTGAGCCCCTGGCGTCCCCTCCAAGGGAATGTTCATGACCTTTGCAAAACTAAATGCAATAACCAAGTCCTATGTGCTGAGCAGACCCCAGGGCCACCACGGAGTCTGTAATAATCCAGACATGTGTTTGGACAGGAGGCACCCTGCAAAGCTCGGTCAACTCTGCCTGTCGCCCGAGGAGGGAAGAAGTTCACCTTTTGCTAATCGCCCTAATTCATTTTTTATTATGAACTTTCCTGTTTTCTATTTGCCATCTGATTTGAGATATTACCAAAGGCATTTAAACAGCATCGGACTGTACCACAATGGCAAACATAACTCTTTTTATTGAAATCTGCATTAATGTACATATAATTCCCTCATCACAAAGACCTCCTGGTCCACAGGTGAGACTTAAGTGAAGGCAGATTTGGCAAGAGGTATATACACAATGGAAGGTTTTTCAAAAGATAATAAGCCATGCAGAAGGGTGCAATAAATCGGGCGCGTTCCCGTGCTATTGCTGAACACGCATGACCCCCTTGGAAAATGGCAGGACACCTTAACAAGAGCCATAAAAATGCTCACTCCTTTGACACAGGAGCTCTGCTTCGGCCCATAGCCAACAGCCTGAGTCTTATCCCTGACACCCCATCTCTATGACACCCCCCATCCAAACCATCCCCAAATCGCATACATTCTCCCTCCTAATATCTCCCAAGCTTCTCCATGACCCTCCATTCCCACCCTCCACTACATGCCACACTGGAATGGGCCCACAGAGCTTTCCACGATGATGGGAGAGTTCTGTATCTCCACGGCCCACTAGGGGCTAGTCTAGAGGCAAGCATGTCAAACTCAAAGGCTAACACGGGCCAAATAAACAAGGTTTAAGTTATGTGGGCCACAAAAAAACAAAAGCTTCGATTTTCATAGAAACGTAGGTTTATTTCGATAGAGACACGCTGAATACAAAGGGCTGAAATAAATGAGTCATCGTTATCATAAAATAATAGAGCATTTTAATAAAAATTAATATTTTTTTCTTGAACATTAACTTACCAGACACTGAATAACTGCACAAATTAATAAGCATAACGCAAATAAACCTATTTTTCTTGTTCTCTGAAAGCAAAATATTTCCTGTTGCGCACACCAAACAAGTCAGTCCAAGACTAATGACGTGGCAATCGGCTGCTAAAATATTCGCTGCTGGTATTAGTGGAGAGAAATGGTGTGCCTGCGCGTAAGTCGTGTAAGGGAAATGAATGCAACACGATTATAGTAATCAGTCATTAGTGAACATTGTAGTTTGTTATTAGTAATTATGTGTAACAGGATATTGTAAAAATTAAGTTACGAAATTTTTATCGAAACGTTTCTTACCTACCATTATATTGGCTGGGCCACAAAAATATTCGTTGTGGGCCACGAGTTTGACATGCTTGCTATAGGAAGATGCCTGGTGCAACTGAGGAATGAAATCTGATTGGATAGGAGTTTAAATTTAAATCACCCCATGTGGCCAGGGCTACCCTATCAGATAGGGCAACTCCAGCCATCACCGAGCCACTCCTATACCATAGTGATCACTGCACAACTGTCGTCCCACATCCACTCTTGCCCCATCCAGTGTTTCCCTATAGGACAGCCACGAAGATTGTTCTGAAATGTAACACACCTCAACTCCCACCATCCTGGAGGTCAAGTCCAAGCTCCTGGACACGGCGTTCAAGGCCCCATTTCCTGGGGACAGAGAGCAGCCCAGCTCCTAGGGAGCCTCTGGTGAGCCAGGTGCTGGGGCGGGGCAAGGAGAGAGGCCTGGGGAGAGCAGCGAAGGCCTCCTGAAGGGGCGGCACTTGAGCAGAAATTTGAAAACATGTCTGTAGGAGTTTCCCAGGTGAGACGGTAAATGCTGAGACCAGAGGCAGTTACACTTGCTCCCATAGATACACCCATGAGCAAATGGCAGAGCCCCGCCCTCGTAAAGCTGGTGGCAGGGGTGGGACATAAACAATAAACGTAATAAATAAGTAAGTTACACACGTTGGAGGTTGGAGGGGAGAAGAGAAAGATGGGTAAGAGGCTTCTGGGGGACCAGGCTGGGGCGGAGCAGTTTGCAGCGTTAAATACTAAGCCAAGTGCCCAAGTAAACACTGTTCTTGAGTCTGCCTGGGGGATAGTAACAAATCCTTCTCCCCATTTCTGAAACATAGTCTTCATCACTTACCGTTTAATAAAAAGGAAGGGTGACCATTTTAGGAGAAAAGTCCCCCAAAAGTCCTGCTTGCTCAACAGAAACATCCTCACGGACTAGAGAGAGACTTGTGATCTCTGAAGGCCACTCTGGCTGCGCCCCAGATACCCCAACCCAAGCAACCGGGAGTGACGCCTTCCCCCTGCAAATGGCAAGGTCGCTAACCTGAGGGAGACGGGAAGTGGACAGACAGGGTGGCTGCGCTGAGGTCCGCCAGCCCTGGCCCCGGGGGCCAAGCATTAAGAACCATAATGATGAGGATTTCGAACATCAACCCTCTCGACTCCCATTTCAGTTTTCTCCCTTGGGCTGGGCTGGAGGTGAGGCATGGTGTTCCAGTGTTAATGCACATGTACTAGCACTTGCAGCCCCAGGCACCATGTCTCTCACAGAGATGTGTTTATGACTCTTGGCAACGGTGCCCAAATAAGTAAGGCCCAGAGAGGGTGAGGGAATTATTCCTGAACACACAGCCTGGGATATGTGACAGTGGCCATCTCTGGAAATTATAACCACCACCTTGATTCATTCATTCCGTCAACAGCGTTTTATTGAGCACCTACTACAAGCGGACACCATGCTCAGGTGCTGGGAGTCAGGGATGCAGCAAACAAACACGACTCCAGTGGTTTGAAAGCTCACTGTCCTCAAGGTGGAGCAGACACTCAAGTAATCTCACAGATACCTCACGCAATGGGAGAAAATACACTGGAGACTATGATAGAGAATAATGGGGGAACTGCACAGATTAGGGGGCCAGAGTCTTTGAGGAAGTGAGGATAAAGCTTAGACCTGAAGGATGAGTAGGAGCCAGCCATGGCCGCAAAGGGAAGGGCATGTGCAAGGCCCTCGGGCAATAAAGAGTAGGGATGTGGGTATCTGGAAAACTACCCAGGCCTGGGGAGCTAGATTGGAATCAACAGGGGGAGGGCTGGCTTTGCTCAGCACGGTATCCCCAGCACAAAGCCTGGTGTGTTGGACAGGCTGGAAGAGCAGGCAGGGGCTAGATCACACAAGAAGCCAGAGGCCAAGAAAGGCCTCTGATGTTATCTACACACTAGGGGAAGCCACTGGAAGGTAGTAAGCAGAGGTTTGATAGGTCGGTAAGAGTTCACCGAGCCACAAGGGAGACCCACTGGGCGGTATTGCCCAGAGAAATGACAGGATCCAATTTACACATCAGAAGGATCTCGATCGTGGCCAGGATGGCTCCTCAGCTCATCCTGATGTGTGACTCGTGGTCACTGGATAGTAAATGCCCCCAAAGCTAAGCATCCCCAGCCGGTATGTGGGAGGTGGCCGGCCACCTTTGAGAAAAGCAAGACAAAGCAGCAAATGACAGGACGTGTTGACAGGGCATCAGACAGATGCGTGGCCGTCGGCAGATGGAAAATCGTCCCAGAGAACGCCTCAGCAGGGTCACGGCTTATTGTTAATGTCGAGCCATTAGGAAAACACAATTATGTGCTTCACTGATACTGTAAGACATAATCCAAGGTAGCGTGCAAACAGTTAGTGCTTCATCCAAGAGAGATGAGACAACTCACAGAAGAGCCCCGGGAGGAAGTGCTGCACTGCACAGGTGGGTGGCCAGGCCCTTCAGTATTAAAATCAAAGCCTGGCCCTTAGGCATCCATAGACATATTTCGAAAGGAAATTAAAATTATCCCAGGTGCTTAAACATGCATTATTATCTCATTTAATTTCATAAACAGGGAAGCGCTGTTAACCCCATTTTGTAGATGAGGGAACTGAGGTCCAGAGACATGAAGTAGCTTTCTAAATGCCCATGCTCCCCTCTCCAGCCTCATCGCTTGACACTGTCATCTCTTCCCGTGCCTTTGCACATGCTGTTCCTTCTACCTGGAATGCTTTTCTCTACCTTCTTCATGTGGCAAATTCACCTTTAAATACAGGCCCATGTCTCCTCCTCTGAGAAGACCTCCCTGACTACTCCTGGTGTGATGGCCCCACACCCATTTGGAATGGCTTATTTTTGCCTGTCTCTCTATTAAGACAGTGGCTCCTCAGGAGCTAGGACCAGGTGTTAGTCACCTGCCCAGGCCTGGCATCTAGCACACAGCCCTGCTGACAGCAGGCAGTGAATGTTCTTTGGGTAGCTGAACAAATGAATGAATAAATGAAATAACTCATTAAGTTAAGAAGCCAGGATTGGATCCGAGGCCAATGATCCCAAAGCATATCTCTTGGCCAGAATGTGTATGTATCGTCTATGGATCAACCAGAAACTGTCCAGAAACATGGGATATATTACAAAACACACTGAGGGATGCGTTCCTCCAAAATAGAGGCCAAAAAACACCACCCCTCGGGAGAAATAGAATGCGAATCTGAGTAAAAAACTAACCAAACCCTTTTCCCTTTTGCACAAGAATTTCACCTTTGTTATTGCCTAGCATAAGTCCCCTGGAAATCTGATGAAGTTGGGATGTTAACTATGTTACTAGGCAACTCTGTTTATGTAAAAATGACCCCTGGTTGGTAAGTTGCATCTAGACTGGAAGAAACTATAAATAAATTATAAATATCTGATAAAGAAGCCACGCTTTAGGTTCTCCTGAGCACAGTGACTCTGGAAACTGGCACGCCCCTTGCAGGGACCCTTAAAGGAAAGAGAATGAAACTGCAACAAACAACAGGAGTCCTTTGGGGGAATAAGGCTTCTAAGCCAGGGTGGCTTCCCAGCTCACCCTCTGTGGGTCTCATTCCCTTGCCCCTGAACTAAAACCTGGGATGGGGGTGGGGAGTCTGCAAAGATGCACGCCCGGCCCCCTCGGTGGGTGACTGCAGAGACCGAGGAGCAATCATGTGCTCTGCTGGCAGGTGCTGATTCCTGTCCCAGCTCCTTGGAGGAGACAGGTCCCAAGTGTCACCTGTGTGAGTCTTGTGTGTCTGAATGTTTAATGGGACCTTACAGAGTCCCTGTGGGAGCTGCAGTGAGACAAAAGGGAACCGATACAGGAGAGAAAAGAGACCTTCCCAGCCAGAAGCACTACACCTATTCTGAACTGGGAAGCTCCTTGGACTCTATTGTTTATTTAAAAAAAACTGGGATGGAGCCCACACTCGCTGTCCTACGAGGGGCCTCGATGGCCTGAATAGCACCTGGCATCAGGAATGAGGGAGGGGACGACTTACTTGATGTCCCAGAGGCCTCACCACAATCCGAGATGCAAGTGAAGGTCACGTGAGGACGCAGGGGCTCCATGAACTTAAGTGACAGGTCCAAAGCCACACAGCCTGCAAGTGCCAGGTTAGGAACCCAGGCACTTCCGCTGAACTCGAGAGTCACATTGGAATCCACTATCTGGTTTTGCATAAAAATTAACTTACAGCTCGGGAGGTCTTATAGACCAGGGAAAGCATGGGGGTGGAGGGATATTTTTAAAGACTGTAGGTAGCACCCAATAGGCACTCGATAAATTTGCAGAATGAATAAGCGACAAAAGGCCCAGAGTCCACCTTCCACATTGTCAAGTTCAGTTCGAGCCAAAGCACAGCACAACGGAACAGCGGAGTGTATGCACGAGATTGATCCCGGGCGACGCTCCTGGGTTGGATTCACTTCCAACAAGTCTCTAAATCATTCCTGCAAATGAGGCCCCACTTTGAGATAAGCACGGATTAATTAGCTCTAATGTGGAGGCACTCTATTAGCAAACGATGTTTGTAGTTGAAGACCAAGGCAGGAGGCCTAGCTGGGAACCCCCTGGCCCCCGGAAGAGCCAATACACCAACAGCAAAAACAAGGGCAAGCTGACCCACTCCTCCACCCCCGCAGAGGAGGGCGCTCCTGGCACCTGGCGGGTGGAGGCTGCAGGGCAGAGGGGCAGAGCGCGCACAGGCCAAGCCCAGCTCTGCTGACCGCTCCTCTGCAGCTTGCTGAAACCTGACCCATTTGGAGCTCACCCACAAAATGGGGACCTATGTGCCTATCGTAGTTCTTATGAAGACTTAATGAGATAATACGAGTGAATGTACCTGAGATGTGGTGAGAGCTCAGAGAATAGTCTGTGCTTATTTCTATCCCACTTTTCTCCATAAAATAGAATACATTTTAAAAATTAAAATCCATTAGCGGGGACTTTTAGTTCAAGATGGCAGATACAGCACATACATTTTACCTCTCCTCTCTTCTAGACCCCCACTTTTCCCCTTTATTGTCTAATTTCTTGTTTCTGTGTATCTTACGGAGAACAAAACACAATTTTTGTTGTTGTTAATCCTCACGCGAGGATATTTTTTTCCATTGATATTTTTAAAGAGACTGGAGAGGGAGAGAGAAAGAAACATGGATGTGAGAGAGACGCATCTACTGATTGCCTCCCACACGCACCCTGACCCGGGGCTGGGGATCAAGCCTGCAACCCAGGTACGTGCCCTTGACCAGGAATCGAACTCACAACCCTTTGGTCCACAGGCTGACACTCTAACCACTGAGAAAACCGGCCAGGGTCAAAAACACAATTTTTAAAATAAAGAATGGGGGTACTCAGGATAAAAGGGGGAAATGATAGAAGAATGAAATGCAATCTGGAGTGAGTAATGAGCAAAAGATGTGCCATGATATCCTGTAATTATGGCTCCAAGGGACCCACTCTTTTGCCTCTGACCTTCCTGGGAGCTCAGAGATGGTGAAGGGCAAAGCCATGGACACTGACCTACATCAAGGTGGAGGCAGGGCAAAGAGCCTCTTGTTGAAGAATGTGACAGGACTCCAGCCCCAAGAGAAAGCCATGGTGCCCTGCCCAGAGGTGAGCCCCTGAGGCATGTCCCAGAAGCTCATCAGAAACCAGTCTGGAGTCCTCCACACCAAACAGGAAAATGTGACATCACAGCCCAAGAATCTAGACTCCTACCATGGAACATTAGGAGAATCTCCTTGGGCCCCAGAAAATTCCACTGTGATCTTTTTCACTCCACTCGGACCTGAGAAGCAGCTATCCTGCAGCTCTCACTCACGCCATGAAATAGAGAAGAACCTTCAGTGAGTGACTCATGGTTCTTGGAAACAAGAGGAAGGCGAGTTTTCTCCCCAAGATGCATCCCCTTGATATGGTGGTGCTCCCCTTTCTATGCATTCATCCCCCAACTGCTGGGAATGTCATTGCTGGGCTCAGAGCTATAGCTTCCACTGGGAACTGCTCCCTGCCACAGGGAACTACCACAGCCACTGACAGGGGAGGGCAAGAATCTAAGGCATGGAAAGCCCCCTGGCCTTCAGAGCTCCCGGTGAGATGCCTTCATGGGTAACCACATTCTGGGCCAGCATTTCCCTCCGATCAGTTAAGCTTTCCTCACTCCCTTAGAGATGCACCTCCTAAGAACATCCCCCCAAAGAAACCTCCCACAGCAACTCTCCAACTGAGTCTGTGTCCAGGGAACCCAATGTAAGAGTCTCTCCAAGGTGAAGGAGACTCCCTCATGACCTGCAGGCGGCCTGAAGAAGGCAGGAGTCTCCGGGATACCTGACCATGTCCCTGCCAGAGCTACATGCTCAAGCCAGCAGTACATCCCTATGGCCCTACGGCAAGGAGGGACAACCTCCCATAATCTAGTCTAGAGCCGTGTTCTCTAAGTGTGCCTCCCAGCCCAGCAGCACTGGCATCATTGACTAGTTAACAGAGTGCATTTTCAGCCCCTCCTCAGCCCTGCTGAGAACTCTGAGGTTGGTGCCCAGCAATCTGTGTTCTAACTGCCCTCCAGGTGCTTCTGTTGCACTAAAGCAGAGCATCCCTGGCTACTGGGGAAAGTCAAACACAGGTTATTAAACTTTCCCATCAGCAGAAGACCAAGGCGCAGTTGCTGACAACAGTCTGAATCCAACAACAGCAAACACTCCATACCTGCACCACACTTCGGACTCCAAGGAACTCTGCTACTTAAAACTCCCCAGTCTGGCCTGAGCCATTCTTCACGATGGTCTCTGCTGGTGTCCCAGCTCCCTGCAGGCAGGCCTCCCCACCCTAGGCTGACAGTCGCCCCAGACCACCCTCCCAGCCACCTTGGAATGGCTGCTCCCTCTACCTAGAATGCCCTCCCACCACTCTACACCCGCCCCCCATGTGGCCTCTTGGCATTTCCTGTAAGACTCTGCCCTGTGAAGCCTTCCCACGCCCCTGGCACTGTCGCTTCCCCAGACAAGTATATGTTTAATTATGAATTACATTTTGAGTTACATATAAAATGAAAAACAAATTACAGATCCACACAGCCTTTCATCCAGGAAGGACAAGTTTCCCCTTGAGTCACTGAGTCTTCGGGACATGGCTGAAACCCCCAGCACACAGTAGGCATTCAATAAAGACCTGTTGAACACCTGTAAACCAGCAGCAAACAGGTAATTACATATTGGAAGACTGCAACGTTGCTCACTCTAGCAGACACCAGAAATCACAACTGTACAAGAGCAAGTTTAAGCTTCAGGATAATTGATCAGAATTTATTACCGTGTTACACCACATGTTTTCATAAGATATAAAATTACAATTTACCACGACTCATTAAGTTAATAATTACTTACCATATGTTTTTACTGCTGCTCCTAACCATGCTGAAAAACCACTGTGTAGGTTTTGGGTCCACGTAAACAAGATGACTGTCAACCACATGGAGAATTTACTGACAGAGAGACACAGAACTAAAACACTGGAGAGAAAGCAAGAACCCTAAACCTCTGCCGCTCTCATCACCTTTGCTGTCTACTTGGCCTGCACCACGCTTCCTAGATCTGTGGTTCTCAAATCGGGGCGACCTTCTCCCCCAGGGGCTACTTGGCAAAGTCTGGAGACATTTTTGGTTTTCATGACTAGAGAGGGGCTGCTACTGGCATCTCGTTGATGGAGACCAGGGCTGCTATAAAACATCCTATAATGCATGGGGTGACCGCCACAACAAGGAGCTATCAGGTCTAAAATGTCAATGTGCCGAGGCTGGGAAACACTGTTCTAAACTAAAGGGAACTCCCGTATCTGCTACTTCAATCTGAGCTTCCTAGCAATGCTATGAAAAAGGCATTAGGGCCCCTGGTACAGATGAGGAAACTGAGACCTGCAGTGGCTACGTGACGTGCACGGGTCACCAGTCCACGCCAGTGAACGGGGCAGCTTCGATGTGAACCAGTCTTCTCTGCCTCCCCTCCCACACAGATTCAAGAAGGAAACAGAAAGGCGCAGAGGAAATGAGCAGCTCCCTGTCAATTCATAATCCTGAACAGTCCAACAGGAGACCTCTTAAATCAGAGGCTCGGGAAAATCCAATCCAGAGGCCAAGGCTTGGAAACACCTGATGTTAGGAGGACCCCCTGCACTGGGGGGATGGCCCGTCCTCCAGCAGCCCCCGCTGAAACTAGGCTCCCCTGGCATTTTAACTTTCAATTGCGCTGCTCTTTGTGAATAGAAATGAACGCATTTCCTGCTGGGCTACGTGCTGTACGTGCCTGATTTCCAACCGTCTTAGCAGGCAGCCCCATAGGGGACAGGGGGGTGATGTGCCCATTCTGCAGAAGAGGAGACTGAAGCACAGGGAGCTTATTGACTTGCCTGTGCCGACCATGGTAAGGCAGCGTGCAAACCCAGGTCTGCCGGGCTCCAGAACATATGCTGCCTTCCTATTCTGAGACCAGTTCTAGTAAATCGGAGAAGCAAAACAGATGGCCCTACGGAGTCCCACAGAGCTGACAGTCACACTGTAGGAGAGTCCTTGGGACAAGGGTGCGGCCTGGGGCATTATCCTGCGTGCACAGACTCAAATCTGCTCATCCCGACGCGCTGGCTGCTCCCTGTGCTGGGCTCTGTCCGGGGGTCTTCTCTGTCAGGGATGGCCCCCTAAGAATGACAGGTCAGCCAAAAGATAGCTGGCCCCAGCCCTGTTGTGGACTCAATGTGCTCACCACAACGTCTTCAGATTATGAGCCAAATAGATGCTAAGTTCCTCGAGCCACAGGGTACTACAGGCTACCCTGAATTCATTCATTCATTCATTCATTCATTCAGTAAATACGGGGTGGGACAAAAGTGGGTTTACAGTTGTGAATATGGGAAACCAAGTTTATTCTTTTATTATTATTGAGTAATTACGAACAACTATAAACCGACTTTTGCCCACCCTGTACTTATTGAGCACTTATGTGCCAGCCCAGCCCTGGGGATACAAAAGTTAAAGTAGAGATAGTGGTGACTGCCCTGTGAGGACTCATCATCATCCTCTTCCTTGCTGAGTACACTACAACAGTTATAAAAGCCTTTATTTCCTTATGTTTCCACACCACAGCTCCCTATCTCACTAGGCTCATAGTCACTGATTTGCTCAAAGAAGGCCACTGCCACGCTCAAGGTCAGCCAGTAGACTGGGGGCAGCAGTACCAGGCTGGGCTACCCCTCCTGAGATTGGTAAGGTACAGAAGTGTGATCCTAGAGGATCCTTCAGGACAGGCTGGGGGAGGAGCTATAGATGGAAAGTAAAAAAGAACCCCCTAACAGAGATGCAGGCATCCTTCCAGAATTCCCTGGGACCCGCCAATTCAGCTCAGAGCTCACCTGGCCCAGGGCTCTTTCCACGTCCCACCCACATCCACCTGTGCCCCTGCAGAAAGAAGCTGTGGGGACCTCACCCAGCAGGGACACTGAGCAGGCCCCACGTATCTCCAGTCCAGATAAGGTGGGAATAGCAATTCCGACTTCATGGATTTTTATCACAAGGAGACGCCCATCATTCATAACCAAACTTGTGTAGATCCAATCCAGGTACAAGATGCTGTTTCCAGAGCTGTGTGGGTGGGTGAAGAGTTGACTCATTCACGCACCAGCACATATTTCCTGAATAATTATGGGCCAGGCACTGTGCCAGGTGCTGGGCATGGTTCCTGCCTGCTGGGAGCCCACAAACAACCAAACCATTACTACCTACAGTGTGGTTGCTGGACCAGCAGCAGCCTCACCTGGGAGCTCATTAAACATGCAAGTTCTCAGGACCCCAGCCCCACTGAATCAGAATCTCTGGTGGGGAGCCCAGAAATCTGTTTTTAAAATCTTGCCAGATGATTTTTTTTTAATCTTTGAGAGAGAGAGAGAGAGAGAGAGAGAGAGAGGAATATCGATGTGAAAGAGAAACATCGATCAGCTGCTTCCTGCACACCCCCTACCAGGGATCAAGCCAGCAACCTGGGCACGTGCCCTGACTAGAAATCGAATCGGCAACTTTTTGGTGCACAGGATGATGTCCAACCAACTGAGTCACACCAGCCAGGGCCAGGTGATTCTTAACGTGTACAGAAATCTGAGAACCACTGGTTGAGACCACAAGGCTTTCCCCAACCTCCCTACTTGCAAACCAGCACCTGGCCTTGGCACCCCTAACCCTCTTCCTGGCTTCATTTTCTCCATAACTGTATTGCCATTGGTCACAACACCACACATTTCACCCATATGCTTATGACTTCCATACTATTTATCAGCTCCAGGGGGCAGCGATCTGAGTTATATTTGTTCAATGCTATAGCATCGATTGCCCAGCACAGTGCCTAGCACAAAGAGATGCTCAATAACTGTTGATCTATTGATGGATGGCAGAACATGCTGAATCCCATGCAGTACCAGTTTGGGGGTAGCATGGAGGAAGAAAGAAGGTGGTTGGCCATGGAGCACTGCATGGAAAAAGTCATACCCAGGTTGGCCTTGAAGGATGTTTGGACCAGTGATGAAAGATGCTTAAAACACAGAGATGCTAAGCCTCTTACCAGGATAGGTTCCAGGTGGTTGGTACCATCATTATGTAATTCATAGCTGGCATGTACCAAGGACTATCCTAGCCTACATCCTCATTTAACCCTCCCAAACCTCTGAGGCAGTCAATGTTGTCTTTGGGAGAACAACGAAGCTCAGAGATATTAAATTATTTGTCCCACCCACAAAAATACTTTTATAAGAATGTTCACTGCAGCTTTATTTATAATAGCTCAGTCTGGAAACAAACCCAATATCTATCATCAGGTGAATAGATAATGCAATTGTGCTACATCATACAATGTAATATAACTTAGCCATAAAATGGAACAAACTATGGATATACACAATACAATGAATCTTAACGACACTGTGTTGAGCAAAAAGAAGCCAGACAAAAATATATATGCTGCCTATGAAGTTCTAAAACTTAAATATACTTTGTACACTTAAACTGAACTTGAACAAAGCTTGATAATAGAAATCAGATATGCAGTTTCTTCTAGAGGAGGGGTAAGGGGTGTAGACTAGAAAGGAGTATGAGGGAACTTTCTGGAGTGATGGAAATGCTTCTACTAGTATATCTGGAATGGGATGGTGGTTGCCATCAAAACCACTGTCCACTTAACATTTGCATTTTATAGTATGTAAATCATATCCCAACAAAAAATGAGCTAAGAAACCATTTGCCCTCGGTCACAAAGACACAATGGAGATTTGAACCCAGGTTTGCCCAAACCAATGGCCAGCTTACATACGTCTGCCCTAGTGGAGCAGGGAGCCTCAGACAATGCCCAGTGTGGTGAAGTGCCCTGCCAAAATCTGAATGAAGAGTATTCACAGTTACCCTAGGAAGCCTGTCACAGCCCCCGAATCCCCCAACCACAACAGAGGCTTGTGGGGAGGCCAGATGAGTGGCAAGCTGAGAGGCAAGAAACCTGCGTTCAGGCCTCAGCTCTGTTCTCTTCTTGCCTTGTAACCTCTGAGTACACTACTCCATGACTCAGTTTCCCCTTCTGTGAAGCCAGGAAGGAGGGGATCCATGGTTCCCAGAATGGTGCCCCAGATCCTAGGGGCCACAGGACCACAAGCACCTCTGCTCACCAAGCACTGTTATTATATGCAATAAGTAATGTGCCTGCCTCACATCTTGGTAAGCTATTTTTTTAAATGCATGCTAATATTATTGATTAATAAAATACACATCTAAAGCAAAAATAAAACCATAGCAGCGTTTTGCCATTGTGTATTTTCTCAGACAAGAGATACCAAAAGAACAGCCACTGCTCGTGACTTTGGTTTAAAGAGGCTGGAACCTCTGTGTAGAAGATCGCTAAGGGGACAGTCACCAAGGGAACAGTCGCCAAGGGCCCTTCCAGGTCAACTGCACAGTGATTGTCCGGTATCACTTGGGCAAATGCTTGCCCTTGTATTTCTCAGGCCTGGGTCTCTGGGGGACAAGCCTATTGTCTGGACACCAAGGACCCAGCCCCAGTGTGCGGCCCATGTCCTGGTTCTGCAGCCCCATCTACGGGCCCTAAGTGTGACCACGGCTGCACTTTGGTTTCTCCTCCGGTTCTGACAGTGACCAGCTGAAGGATGGAGCCTGGGCATTTCCCTCCCCAATCCCTCCCCATCAGCTTCTGGTCATAATGCCCCATCCCCCAACCACCACTACGGAAGGCCCCTGTCCACTTGGGATCTGCTTCTAACAGGCCTCTGACCCACCCCTAGCTGAGCCAAGTGACTTGCCATGCCTTCCATGCCACAAGCCTGAAGGACCGAGAAGCGTGCCGCACATCCAAGTGCAAGGCCAGACCTTTCTTTCGCCCATCCTCCTGGCTCAGCTGGCCACCCTCCTCCACCTGGACACACCCTCAGCCCTGGGACAGGTGCGGGTCCTAGACCACAGACAGAAGCCGGAATCACCAGTTTCTCATTCCCTGTGCCTTTCCCTCCCGGCCAGGGTTTTCACACGCATGGTGCTGAGTCAGAGCTTTACAGAGCATCAGGATAGAGCAGGGCCCTTGGCTGAGTGCCGCCTCCCAGAGGCTCCCACACGGGACTGCCCTGCTCTAGAGAGGTTTACAGAAACACCAGCCCCCCAAGGAGGACTCCCGGGACGAGGGACACCCACCTACCGAGACTCTGAGGCACAAATTCCCAATCCCCAGACGTATCCCCAAACCAGAGGCTGGAGCCTTGCCAACTTCATATTTTAAAAAATAACAAAACCAAGGGCAGAAGACAGACCAGCTGCCCCCACACCTAACTGTCTTCTCCTCCCTGAAGACTCCACTTGCTACTTTAAATCAATTTTTCCTCCATCAGATTGGAAACAGCCAGAGAACCAGCCTTCTCCTCAGGACACACACCATCCCCCTCTTCGGCTTCCAACTTTGCCGGTCACGGGACAAAAGATAATCACCGCCATCCTGGAGAGCCCTCACTAGCCGCCCACCCCCACCCTCCGGCCGCCCCAGGCCCTATGGCCCCAACCCCACGCCCCGCCAGGGGCAAACTGCGGAGGGCTTCGCCAGGGCTCCTCCGGCCGCTCCCCAGGGCCTCGGGACGCACTCAGAGGCCCGGCCGCGGGAGCCCCGCGTGCCACAGCACCCCCACAGCCAGGGGCCGGAGGAAAAGCCAGGGGGTGGGGTGGGGCTAAGACCCTGGGAGGGCCGCGATCCCACCGCCCGACGCGCACTCACCACTCACCGAGCAGCGCCACCGAGCCCGCGCATCTGCGCCACGGCCGCGGGGAAACCCACGCGCGCCGTTCAATCCGGGCTCCGAGTGACGAAGAGCCGCGCTCGGCTCCAGCCGGCCCCGGACAGATGCACCGACCTCGCGGACGCATGGACAGTCTCGCTCCTAACTAAGTTTTAAAGTTTCCTCCCGGGCGAGGAAGAGACGCAGAGGGCGCAGGTGCACCTAACGGACCCGGGCTGCGGGGCGTGGGGGAGCGCGAGTGGATCCTCCTGTCTGGAGCTTCTAACTCTCTTCGCCGCGGGATCTGGCCGGGGTTTGGGAGTAGTGGGGGAGCCGGTCTCGGGAGGGGAGGGCGGCCCCCCCTCACGGCAGCCCCGGCCTGGAGGGACGCGCCGTGCACCGCTCAGGGAGGGAGCAGGCCTGGATTGGCCATTGCAAACTCGGAATCCGCGGCCCGCCGGGCAGGAACAGCCAATTAGTCAGCGGCCCAATTAGTGCGCCGCGAAGCCCGAGAAGTTGGACCCCGACGCGCGAGGGTGGCTGACCCGGTGGGGGAGGGGCGGCGCGGGGCTGCGGCTGCGGCTGACCCTGCGTGACCGCGTGTGGCCGTGGCCGTCAGGGCGGTCAGTGTGCCCGAGGGTCACCGTCCCTGGGCGGCTGTGCGTGGCGGCGTGTGCCCGTGGGAGTCGTCGGGAGTGCGAGCGTTTGGCTGTCGGAGCGCCTTCTTTGTGTGCCCGTCCCCCGTTGTGGCTGGGCGTGACCGCGGGCGGGCGGGCGTGGAGCAAGGTGTGTGGCGTGCGGGTGACTTGTGCGCGGCGGTGTGACCGTGTGTGCGTGTGGGCGAGGGGCGCGTGTCACTGTGCGTGACTGCCAGGGTGGCTCGGGCGGGACGGCGAGGCTGCAGGCGGGTGCGTGGCTGTCGGTGTGACCGCGGGTCCGCTGGTGAATGAATGGAGGCTGTCGGGGGGCCTGGGTACGCGCGAGTGTCCCTGTCGTCGCGTGAGCGCCTGTCGGAGTGACTTCTGCCTGTGATGAGAGCAACTCGGGGCGTGAGTGTCACCGCAGGGATCCGTGCGAGCGGCGTGTGCCCGTCGGCGGGGCTGCGGTGTGCGCCTCTCCGCGCGTGGGCGACGCCGGCACCCCCCTCCCCCGCGCGTGTCCCCGAGAGGACGCCGCCAGGTGACTCCAGCCCGGGCTCCAGCCCGGGGCGCTCGGGCTTCGGCTGGGTCCGAAGGCGCGGGCCGCCCCCCGCTGCCCCCACCGCCCTACCTTGCCGCAGTGGTAGTAGTCCAGGTGCGCCAGGCCGGCCGGCTCGGCCCCGGGCCGCGCGCCCACCGGGGGCGCCGAGGGGTACAGGCGGACGTCCATGGCGGACGCGGCGGCGGCGGCTCCGCGGGCAGTGCCTGGGCGGGCGGCGGGCG
>NW_005871138.1:4581008-4593752 GCF_000147115.1 Myotis lucifugus
CCCTTTCCGTCCCGCCTTTCGCCACCAAGGTGAGAGGAGAGAGAAGCCCCTAAGCCACTCCTCCCCAGAAGTGGGGCACCCCTCGCCCTAAATAGTTAAGGTGACAGTGGGCCCCACGCGGCTTGGGGTGGCGGGGGAGAGGGAGGAACACCTTCGGAGATGGGTGCTGTCTGGGGTGGGGGTCGGGGGGCGAGGGGCTGCTACTTGTCCCACTGATCCGAGTCCCTGCGAAAGGGGCCCTGGGAGATTGCTCGCTTAAACTCTCACTTTACATAAGAGGAAACTGAGGCAAGGACTTTTTTGTCAGTTATGGAGCTCCAGATGCATGGGCTCCGCTGCCTCCAGAGTTCCCAAGACGGAAACCACTGGGAGAAGGAAGAAGGATGCTGCCCCCTTTAATGACTGGGGGGGGGGGGGGGGGGCATAGGAACGGTCTATAAACTGAAGTTCTCAGGAGGGGTCCAGAACCTGCCCCACCTCATGGGATCCTGGACAGAAATGGGATGGCTCCCATGGCCGGGCAAGAGGTGATGAAACAGGGTCCCTCTCGCACACCCACAAGAAGCCCCCTCACTCCTCACATCACCTGTTGGCAGCTGGTCTGTTGCTCCTCCGCTTTTCATCCAGAGTTGTCTGCACTGGCAGTCTGCACTCCCTTACCTCCTACCGACCTCTCCACCACTGCCTGGCTGGGGAGGGCCAGGAGGCCGGAAGTGGGTCAGGATGGAGCAGGGGATGCTATTTGGAGAGAAGGGAGTGAGCCTTTTGCTCACTCAGGAGCCAGCGTGGAACTTAGCGCCCAGCTGCTACTTGGTCCTCTATTTGTGAGGTGAACATAAAAGGTGCTACATAGCAGACCTGACAGGCTAACGTGGGGGGGGGGGGGGCACCCTCAAGGCAAGCCTAACTAACTCAGTGATGGAAAGTAACCACATAGGATGATGTGATCATAAATTCCTGATTGCATTCTAGTGGGTAGTAACATTTCAGGCCCATAGCTTCTTTAGCAAGGTCAGTTATTACCTTAAGCAAGCCCTGTCCATTATTTTGCATTTAGGATAACATACCTTTGAACTGTCAGAGTAATTTTCTTTTCCAGATCCCTCAGAGGCACAGCCACCAGCACCAGAGCACAAAACCACAGGAGACCCCTCATTGGTATCTTGTTGCCTACACACCATCTCTAATTACTATAATTGTTTAATGTAAACTCCCCTGTACCCAGCAATGTAAAAGAAGTATGTATCTCTCCATTTACTTTTTCCAGTCCTAGAGATTTCCCCACTTTGCTTTCTTCCACTTCCTTAAGCTACTACCAATGGACTTCATGTAACTTTCCTTACATTCTCTCCTTTAATTCTAAATGCATAAAAAGAACTGCAAGACAGCCATTCTTCAAAGCATTTTCTTAATGCTTTGAGATTTTGCTTCTGGGTCAGGCCTCAGATTTGACTCATATAAACTCTTATAAAGTGTTTCTGTAGGTTTGGACTTTATTTTGTCAACAGTGGCCATAAGGATCCATTAATACAAGTTATGTCTGAGAAACGTTTTCACCAAAGATTGTGGAACAACGGAGGGAAATTACAGCTCCGAAAGGAAAAAACTAGTAAATAAATTTCAGCAGTCATTGTTTCTAGAAATACATGGCCATCTCTCATCAGAAGGAATTTCCCACTGGCTCCTTTCCTTTTTTCCATCTGGACATCCAACTGACCCAGCATTATTTGTTGAAAAGATCACTCCCCCTGCCACTTCTCTGCAGTGTTAACTTTGTCATAAATCAAGTAGTCCGTGTGTGCATGGGACTGTTTCTGAATTCTCTAGTCTGTTCCATTAGCCTGTTTTTCTCTCCTTGTGCCATTCCCACACTGACTGGATTACTGTAGCTTTTGAGTGTCTTAATTCCTATAGAAAAGTCTACCCACTTTTTTCTTCAAGACTGCCTTGGCTGTCCCTAACCTTTGCACTTCCATAGAAGTTTTAAAATCAACTTGTCTGGCCCAGCAGCATGACTCAGTGGTTGAATGTCAATCTATGAGCCAGGAGGTCCCAGTTCAATTCCCAATCAGGGCACATGCCTGAGTTGTGGGCTCAATCCCCAGTGTGGGGCATCAAGGAGGCAGATGATCAATGATTCTCTCTCATCATTGATGTTTCTATTTCTCTCTCCCTCTTCCTTCCTCTCTGAAATCAATAAAAATATATATATTTTTAAATCAGCTTGTCTATTTACACACACACACACAATCCTGCTGGAATTTTGATTGCTATCACATTGAATTTTTAGATCAATTTGGGTAAAATTGACATTTTCAATATTGTCTGTCTATCCATAAACATAGTATGTCCCTTCCTTTGTTTAGGGGTTTTCTTTAAAGTTCTCTCAGCAATGTTTTGTAGTTTTCTATGTAGAGACCTTGTACATTTTTTATTAGATTTAGTCCTGAGTGTTTATGTTTTTGGTACTATTATCAATGGTTCCTCTATATGGTGTTTTATTTTGTTTGTTGCCTGTATTGCATGGTGGCTTTAAAACAAGTCAACAAATTCTTTGACACTCTTCCTAAGGGGTGGAGTCTAATAGCCTTCCTCTTTAAAATGGTTGGTCTTAGTGTTTTGTTTTGTTTTTTAATAAATAGAATGTGGCAGAAGTGATGCTGCATGACTCCCTCTCTTGGGACATTTGTCTTTGAAACCCTAGGCCACATGCAGAGACCCTGAGACAAAATGAAGAGGAAGATGACTAGCCAGTCCTCAGTAGGGCCAGCCCCTGCTATTCCAGCTCCATCCACTGTCTGAATGCAACCATATGAAAAACCCTGAAACATCCAGCTGAGCCCTTCATGAATCCAAAATGCACAGAAACCATGAGAGATAATAAGTGATTAAATGATTATTGCTATTTTAATCCTTGAAGTTTTGGGGTGATTTGTTACTCAGCAATATAGCTCTGGAACGTATATAGAAGTAGACTTGTGTATAATGCCCTTGTATCTAGCAACATTGCCAAACTCAATTATTCTAACAATCTGTAGATTCTTTGGCTTTTAAAATATATATACCATATTCTATCTCATCTGCAAAAATGAGTTTTAACTTTTCCTTTTTAGTCCTTATACAGTCAATTTATTTTTCTTGGCTTATTACACTGGCTAGTATTGCTAGTATAATTTTGGAAAGAAGTAATGATAGCAGGCATCCTTGTCTCATTCCTGATCTCAAAAGTAAAGCTATCAATATTTCACCATAATTATACTACTTAGTGTAACATTGGGAGGTTTTATGTGGGTGTTGTTCTGTGGTTGTTTTTTGTTTTTGTTTTTTTCATTTTGTTTTGTTTTGTGTAGATGCCTGCTCTGTTGTGCATTGGGGAGTTCAATCTTCACAGCCATCCTCTGGGTAAGGAAATAGGACTGCTGTGGCCATTTTATAGATCAGAAGAATGAGGCCCAGGGAGGAATGCTCACCATCACAGTGTTAATAGCAGCACTAATTAGCAGTACCTAAGCCTGAAGATCCCACCTGGAGCACAGCACCAAGGAGGTCTCTGGGAAGTCTGGCAGTGAAGCCCAGCAGGGAAGTTATGCACACCCCAAATCTTGGACTTGCCCTCTTATGTTGGCAGTTGATCAGATAGGAAATTGATGATTCCGTTCTCCCAAAGAAACACCCAGCCTCATTTGCTGTCCTCAGGATGGAGGTAGGGCTTGAGCCCTTCTTCTCTCTACCTCTTAACCCTATGTGGGATCTGTGAGAGCAGAGCCCCAGGTCTCAGACAGTGACCAGCCGGCTCAGGACAGCTTGGTCATGCCTTGCCTGCAACAACCCAGTTTAGGAACCCAGAATATCTGCTTGTTTATCTTCTAATTCTCAGTTTTGGGTATCATAAATAGCTGAGATATCAAAATATAGATATATCTTACTATGCTTTATTATTATTTAGGTGCAGCAAGGCAAAAAGATAAGGAGACAGTTGCCATTGAAAAGATAGTTTGGCCGGGCCAGTATATCTCAGTGGTTCAGCGTCGACTTATGAACCAGAAGGTTGCAATTCAATTCTGGTTGGAGCACATGCCTGGGCTGTGGGCTCAATTCCCAGTATGGGGTGTGCAGGAGGCAATCAATCAATGATTCTCTCTCATCATTGATGTTTCTGTGTCTCTCTCTCCCTCTGCCTTCCTCTCTGAAATCAATAAAAATATATTTTTAAAAAGATAATTTGTTACAGTTCCAAAGAGGAGGGGGCATGCCACACCCTGGGGGGCCACAGGGGAAAGCACCAGGGTCAGTCAGGAGGGAGAAGGCAGAATTGTGGTTTATGCAGGAAATAATGGATGAGGCCCGGTAAGCAGACTTAGGGTTGGCTAATTTGAATAATTTTAACAGGCTCTAGGGCCAAGGGGCTGTCCCTAGTTGTCTGATACCTGTCCCTCAGTGATGAGGGCAGGTGGCCTGGGGTATGAGAACTGGATGAAGGAGGTGGCTGGTGGTGTGGGTTCTGGATTGTTTTGTTCACATTGGAAAAGCACATGCACAGAATTGTTTACCTTCTCTAGGCGTTGGCTAACCCTGGAAGGGTCTGTCTTCAAGGCCCCTGTTGTCAAAGCATCAAATACAGAAAAGACATGGTTAATACATGTGGTCACTTACCCATGTATTACCCAATAGTCCCACTCCAACCTTACCTGGGGGAAGTCTTGGCTTTAAATAAAAATGACCAACCACTAAAGAACAGCTGTGGCAGAGGAGCTAAGGCCTGTTCATAAATGGTCTGCCTTATAATAGAATTGTGCTTCTCCCACTTGAATTTAGGTATGACCATGTGTGGGGAGCTGATATAGGGTTAAGCCTCGGACTGACCTGTGGGCAAAGTCACAAACAATTCCCAGCTTAGAGGGCACAGTCCTCTTAGCATAATTAGGCTTGACCTTATGAGGCTCTCTAGATCTTATCTGGGAAGCTAATGGGCTGAGAGAAGTGCAGGAAGTGGCCAAAACAAGTGAAACTCACAAGAACTGTGTAACTATGGAAACCACTACCTTATTTACCTCTCACTATAAAATAAAGGCTCAGCTTGCCTTGGGATCTCTCTCTGTGGCCTCAGCCAGGCACAGGGGAGATCCACGGAGACTAAGGAAAGCTAGAGAGTTCTGAACGCCGTCTCTGTGTAAAACATTCTTGGTGACTCCGTCCACACCTTTGGGAACCCCTGGACCGCTGGGGCTGGCCCCCAGCAACCATGTGACTTGCTTTAGCCAAGGGAACATGAGTGACGTGGTATGTTACTTCCAGGTGGGAGCTTTTAGAGTATGGGCGTACTTAACCCCATTCCCTTCTTTTTTTAACCCTAGCAAATTCCAACTCATTCTTTAAGGCCCTATTCAAGTAACACCTCTTTCGTGAAGACCACCAAGACTCCAACTCAGTGCTCCTATTTGCTGTTCCAATAACCATCTGCACACAGGACTATTAATGTCAATTCCACCAAACTATAATAACACGTTTGCCCTATGAGTGTCTCTGGGGCAGGGGCAATGGCTCACTCCTTTTGGTGCCTCCAGTGACTAGCACAGGGGCTGACACCACACGGATGCTTTATGCCCTCCTCCAGAGGAGGCGAGCTTTCAAGTGCCTTCCCGTCTAAGCACGCACGAGCTCAGGAAGAAGGAGCCTCCAAATTATTCAGATTCCAGGGCACAGATGGGCCACATTTGACAGTGACTGGAGTCACAAATTAGCCCGTAAAGTCCAGCCATACCTGCCCCTCTGCCTCTTCATTCCCAGGAGCCAGCGTGCATAAGAGCTGACTCAGGTTAAGATGTAGTGGGATATGTAAAGCCAGATTGGGGTGTGCAAAATGGAGGTCCCCTGGGAAAACTTACCTCTCTTAGTTGGGGTCCTCCAAAAGCCGATCCGAAGACAAGGATCTTATTGCAAATACTTTATTGGAGAGTGATTCCCAAGACACACAGGTAGGAGAGTGGAAAAGGAAGACAAGGAAAGGAAGATAGTCAACAAAGGGCAAATTACCACCGTGGACAAGTGGAGTTTAACTCCATGGGGAAATTCTGGAAAACAATGTGAAAACATATACTTAGAGTTATCCCACTTGAGAGGCGAGGAGTTGGGGTCTTTACCCACCAACTCCTGACGATCGTGGTTGAAGGCTGCTCCCAGAGGGCATTAATTCCCAGACAATTCAGCCTGCTAAGCAGACCAGGGCTCTGGCAACCAGAGAAAGACATTAGACAAAGAGATGCAGGTTAACAACTGTCAGAAGTTGGGGTTCCATGTGCTGAAATGGTGAGGTTCTGTGTGAATGTGAATGGAGCACCTGTAGTGCCTGCTACAGGGCTCAGATCATCTAACAATAGAGAACTCTGCTTTCCTTAGGTAGTCTCGCTTCATATATGTCTGCTGCATACATCTCCCTAAGGAACTGAGTGGGTAGCTATTATCTGGGGCAGCAGTTGGCATTAGTGGGGTCCCATCCATTATACCCACCAGCAGCACTCCAACCTGTTCCAAGGGTAGGGCCAAGGGACACCCGGCCCTTTCACCTAGCTAACTCCCCCTCATCCTACAGTGATCATCTCAACGTCAACTCCTTCAAAAACCCTTCTTTGTGTTCCCATTTCACCCTGTGCTCTCACCTCTTTTATGTTTACTGCACTGTAGTTAGTTGATTATGTACTTGCCTATCTCCCCAATTCAGCTGTGAGCCTCTTGAAAGCACAAATTATGTCTTGATCATAGTTGAATCTCTAGTCTCTGATATGTGCTCAAAAATATTTTTTTATATATTACTTTAACCAATATTTGCCAAATACTTCTAAGTGCCAGGTACTTTATATATTTTTTCTTTGTGATTTTCTTTTAAAAAGTTAATTATTTCTTTTTTAGCTAGTCACTGCAGAAAATTTGGAAAACCATGGAAAATATAGAATATAGAAAAATATAATCTAATGAAATAGACAAACCATGAGTATAATTAATTAAGGAAAGAAGAGCAAAGGCTTAGGTAATAGATACAGGAGAGTTTTAAAACTATAAGATAATACTATAAATATATTTACAGGAATATACTTGAAAAGCTAGAGGGAATAGGCAACTTTCTAGAAAACTATAATTTACCAAAATTTGCTTAAGAAAAACATGATGTAATAATCCAATTATAATTTAAGAAGTTGAATCAATTATCAAAAATTTTCTTCCCCAACTCAGACAAAATCAGTGTAACCTTGACACATAAAATTTGGCAACAGCAGCACAAAAAATTCAAGATCAATTTCAATTATTAATGTAGAGGCAAAATAATTATTTTTTTAAATTGTTTTATTGCTTAAAGTATTACAAAGAGTATTATATATGTCTCCTTTTTTTTTCTCCCCTTGACCCTCCCCTAGCCTCCCACACCCCCCAGTGTCTTGTGTCCATTGGTTATGCTCATATGCATGCATACAAGTCCTTCGGTTGATCTCTTACCCACCCCCCCAACCCTCCCCGGCCTTCCTGCTGTAGTTTGACAGTCTGTTCGATGTTGCTCGAGGCAAAATAATTCTTAATGAAATAACTGCAAATGGAATTTTCAGCATATTAAAAAATAAATTACGACCCATTAGAAGTTCTGACAATTATCTCAGGAATTCAAGGATGGTTTAACATGAATAATACCTACTAATATAATACATTATATCAATAGGTTAGAAGATAAAATCCAGATAATTTCAATAGATGCTAAGAAAGCATTGTAAACTATAACCAAATTGTGCCAATAAACTTTATTAATTGATGAAGAGGATTACCAAAAATTTACAATAAGTATCCTACTTAATGACTTAATGATGAAACATAAGCTGTGTGTTTATTGAAGTTAAAATCAATATAAGAACGACTGACTTTACATTTCTATTTTACATCCATTCTAAGGAGTGCTGGACATCGCAATAAGGAAAGACAAGGAAAGAAATAGTAAGATGATTGGAAAGGAAGAGCAAAATCAATCTCTCTTCTCTCTCTCCTCTCTCTCTCTCCCTCTCTCTCTCTCTCTCAAGATAACATGATAATCTATACAGAAAATCCAAAAGACTCTACAGAAAAACTATTTAAAAATAAGAGTGTTTAATAAGTTTCCTGTATACAAGATAAACATTCAAAACTGTAATAGTATTCCTACACATTAAGAAATACATATAGTATATTATATATTCACATACTGTATAAGTATTAATTAATATATCTCAGAAAAATATATAACCTCAATGGATATATATATACACGTATATATAAAGCAACATAGAAAAAGTATTTTGCTGTAATGGTAAGTGAAAAGCAAATGACAAAATGTGTGTGTGTGTGTGTGTGTGTGTGTGTGTGTGTGTGTGTGTGAGATTGACTGGGAAGGATGAGGGAACTTTCTGGTTGATCCTATTGTTGATAAAGTTTTGAGTTACACAGGCAGATGGAGTTGTCCAAACTCAGCAAATGTTCATTTAAAATTTGTACATTTCATTGCATATAAATTTCAAGTCAAAAGAAAAAATGTAAACAAATATTGGACTCTAATTAATGATATGTGGTCTGATGTATTTTAGGGGGAGTTAAAGGATGTCTATGTTTGAAATTTATTTTAACAACAACAAAAAAAAGATGGATTGATAGATGGGTAGAGAAATGGCTAAGTGGGTAATTATGTGATAAAGCCAGGAGAGTAAAATGTTGATGGCCAGAATCTGGGTAGTGGATATGCAGGCACTCACTGTAATATTCTTTCAACATTGTTTATTCAACTGTCATAGTAGAGTATTAAAAGTTGTGTGTTGTGGTGGCGATTGTGTGCAAACATTTATGCCTGAATATTTATGATGTTATTTATGATGTTTTCCCCTTTAAAATAGTCCTTCTTTCCTTCTCTGCCTTTCTCCCTCATTCCATCCAGCAAATAGCAACAAAGTCCAACGCTGGGTTGGCAGCAAATCCCTTCTCAGGTTCCACACCGGCCCATCAGGCCCTGCTCAGCCCCTTCCCCCATGCAGGATCAGTTACTCCTTCTGATGGGCAACTGCTTAGACTGCAACCGAAAGCGCATGGAGTTGTAAGGAGGTCACATGCACACGGGAACCCCACTACCGGCAACCTTGGACAGCAAGCGCTGGATTTACCTTTGCGTCCCCTGCCCCAGCTCCTGGCCTGGCGTGCAGTGGATCTGCTAGGAGTGTGTAGGGAAAGCACAGACGGAGAGGAAAAAGTGTTCTGTGTCCCCCAGGTGGAATTCCAGATTTTTCCCCCAAACTTTCTTTAATGGTGTCCAATTGCCTTTTGGAAAAAAAGAACCCACAGCTCACCCAGGGGCCTCGGCGATGCCCTTGATGAGGCTTTTCCCCAAGTTTTTCATCAAGGGAGGAGGAACTAGCATGCTGACTTGCAATGGTGTTTGTTTGCTTGGCTGGGTGTTTATTGTTGGCTTACTTGTTTTCCTCTTTTGTCTGTTGTATGGTTCCTTTAAAATATCCAGAGAAGGAAATCTTTATACATAAAGAAATTTGAAATTTTTGAATGCCCGCTTTCCCATCTGAAATGTCACTTGCACGTTAAGTCTGTGTCCCTGAGTTGCTGTGGCAACCTCTGCAGCACTCTTTGCCAGGGTGACAAAGGGGCCCTTTGTTAGCTGGGAGGCCAGGTCTGGGTGCAGGGACATCCTATTCAGCCCCTCGCAACAAAGGAGCACACGTCCCACTCTCTGAGCAGGGCAGCCGCCCGCCCGATTAGGCCTGCACTGTTGACAACCTTCCATAGGGAAACGGGAAAAGAAACCCCCTATTATGGGCATCTTTGGACCAAAGTTGTTTTTTTTCTTTTTTCTCTTTCTGTGCAGCTTGCCATACAAAAACCCCTGCAAAGGGCCCCACTCGTGCTCCCGCAAAGAAAAACACTGATTGTGAGGCCTCCCTGGAAGGAGGTGGGGGGTGGGGGGGAGAGAGGCTCCCAATCTTAATTGAGTCTCCTGAACTTGGTTATTAAAAATGGCAACTCTAGCAACAGTGGTGAGGAGAAGGGTTGTTCAAATTTTAGCAAGCAGCCTGGCCCTGGCCCTAAAAGTGGTCCTGATGGCCCCTGGCTCTGGAGTAGGCTCTAGACCCAAAAGCAAGGGGCTTGCACTAAGGGCAGCCCCCCCATTACAGGGATGAGAGCTGGGGCTCAAGTGCCTTTCAGCCTTGGACTCTCCTCCTTCAAAGTTGAAGCCCGAGGGGCAGTGCCTTGCCCAAGCTGGCTGAGCTGGTCCCCGGAGAGCAAGGCTGGGGCCCAACATGTAGACGTGCGGGCCTAGGCTTTTCAAGGTCACAGGCTGGTAGGGAACAGCCCCAGGCCCAGGCTACAGGCAGGTGTCTCCTTCTGCTGCCAGATCCCTGGGGTTCTACCCCCACCACTTATAGGTTAAGCCCATTTGAGGCTCTTGTAGCCCCTTTTTCTTTCCTCTATCACTGCTCCCACCAGAACCACCTTTCATAGTTCTCTCTGATGCAGTGTTGTGTGTGGACGTTAAGACTGGGAGCGCCGACGTAACCAGGAACGGTGTCTGTCTTAGTCACTGGGCATCGGGTGCCAGCACACTGCCTGGCACGCAGTATGTACTCAGAAAGGATTTGTTGAGCCAGTAAATCATGAATGAATGAGTCTACAGTATCAGTATGGACTCATTTCATCCTATCAGGCCCTCCTAGAGGTTGAAGCCATGTTCCTCATGGAATTCCATGTCCTGCGGTCCTCTGTTGCCAGGTCCAGAGCTGGGGAAGGCTACCAAGATGACAGATGTGGCCCCTGCTGAGAGGCGCTGCATTCAGACAGATGTGTGGGCAGTTGAGGGCAGTGAGTACCCAAAGGGGGTTACCCAGAATCTGTAGGAGCTGGGGGTGGCGGCTGCAGGAGGCAAGGAGGAAGGATGTAAGGAGTGCAGAAAGAATTCCAGGATGAGGACACTCCCAAACAAAGGAATGACCAGGAGCTGCCTAAGCAACGAAGAATGCTTCCGTCAAAGAAACAGCCCAAGCAGAGACAGAGTGGTGTGAGGTAGCCTGTTATGTACAACCTTCCCTGCTCCTATGAAGCTGGTCATTGGTAGAGAATACAAGGCATGGCAGGGAGGGCCTTGATACAGCTGGGGAGGCAAAGCCAGAGGGAGGACCCTTTGAGCCAGGCTTCAGAGCTGGAAGCCAAGGGGACCATGCACAGTTGTACAGGTCGTGTACTGTGTAAAGGGGATGAGTGGAGTTGCCATCCAGCCTGCATTTAACTTTAGCCTGTGGCCATGGCTGGATCCTTCCACTTAAAGAGGCACCAAGGTCAGCTTGCAAAGGCATCAGTAACTCGGGTTCTGTTCCCAGGGGTGGGCAACAGTGTCCTCAGTCCAATCTTCAAACAGAGTGTGTTGGAGGGAGGCTGGGCAAGAATGAGGATAAATGAGAAGGCCCTAGCGATTCATGGGGGGCCATTTGGGCTGCCAGTGATGTCTGAACACGCAGCCACCCCCACCCCCTACCCCGCAATCCACCCAGATTCTCCAGCCATCTGCACCCGTGGGTGGAGGCATTTGCAAAGGAGCAGTGGAAACTCTCAGCCTTCAAGTCAATTCTAGATTGAGAGAGAAGACAAGGCAGGATGGGGCAGATTCTGAGAAAGGGAGGAGGTTCTGGTTTTGGAAGTCTCCATGGGATGGGGCTGGAGGAACAGTGAGAAGGCTGAGGATGATACAGAGAGGCCTACAAGTCGGACATATTAATTCAAGATGGGCGAGTGGCAGTACTAAGGGGGAGGTCATCTCTAGGTGCATCCTCGGCAGTGGGGATGGGATGTCTTTGGAGAAAGGGAAGTCCAGAACCAGAAGACTAGATGGGCTAGATCCCAAGGTGGGAGAAGAAGACCGCAGGCCAGCAGCTGGACTCAGGGGTGAGGGAGCAGCCAGACCCTGGACTTCTCAAAGGATAGGGGTGGAATCTGTATTGTGTCCCAGATGCTCATCCCTGCTCCTCACACGTGGTACATGAGCTATAAACATTTGTTCCATCAATGACTAAATCGATAACATGAGTGATCAAGATGTTCTGAATAGCATCTGTCTATGTCTGAGATTTGGAAGGGAAGGAAGCAGGGAAGGGTGTGCAGGAGAGGAGTCTATTTGGAGAATATGCATCTTTTAGGGTAACATTAGATGATGTAACAAATAGCCCCCAAATTTCAATGGTTTAACCTCACTGGAGAGTACAGTCTAGTTGTTCCTCCCTTGGCTGACAGCTTTCCTCCATGTGGTGATTCAGGGACCCAGGCTTTCTCTATCTTAGGTGCCACCATCCCTTAAGGCTTTGGAGTCCTTTGCCTCGAGCTGGCAGACAAAGGCAGGGAACAGTGAGAAGTCCCAGTTGCTTATAATCAGGAAATGATGCATGACTTCTACTTAGCTTTCCTTGTTGAGAACTAGTCCGGGGCTAACCTTAGAGGCAAGGCAGACTGGGAAATGTAGTTCCAGACTGGAAAGTTACCTTCTGAAGACAGTGTTCCCCCACGGATGGGCAGCACAGATTTTTGGTGCACCTACAGGGGAAGTGACAGGTCTGTGAACAAATCGGAGGTTCAGGGAACAGATTTCTGGTAGTGGCCACGGACAAGAGCAGCCACCAAGTGAGCCTTAAATGCAACTCTTGGCCTTGCTTGAGATTCTATCTGGGACATGGAGATGAGTTGTGTGTC
>NW_005871138.1:4593852-4630020 GCF_000147115.1 Myotis lucifugus
TCTGATCCTCACTAAGCTTGGGAAATGGAGCTCATCTGCTCATTATTCTTTTTTAAATATTATTAATAAATGTATTGGGATAACATTGGTTCGTAGCATTATACAATTTGGAGGGGTACCAAATTAATTACCATTAGTTTGACCCTCATTTTTTACAGATGAGGAAACAGATTCAGAGAGAGGGGACCAAGCAATGTTTCTAACTCTATCTCTCTCCCTTCCTCTCTGTGAAAAATCAATAAAATATATTTAAAAAAACAAACAAACAAAAAAAACTGGCAGACAGCCTGTCACATCACAACACTTCCCCAGGCAAGAAGAGGGAGCAAGCAGCCTTCAGGACTCGCATTTTCTTTCCGCCCCCCCCCCCCCCCCCCCGCAGTTGGGAGGAGGGGCCTTTGTGCCCCAGCCCCCGTGGGCGGGGCTTGGCCGGGCTCCCCTGCTGTGTCAGGAATTCTTCCATTATTGCTCAGCAACTCCGTTACATAGTAAAGATCTCTGAACATGTTTTTAAACACTATCAGCTCTGTCCCTGTGTTCGTTACATTCCCCTTTGTCCTGAAGGTGGACCCAGACATCTTTCCCATCAAAAATTCAGTGGGACCCTTACAAAGTGACAGTGGATTAAACAGCAGCATCTATGATGAGATTTCCCCCCACACCCTCTTCTTTTTTTTTTTTTTTTGCGCAGCACCAAAAACCAAAGGCCAAAAAGGCAACCGATCTCAGCTGCTTTGAAACAGGCTGTGTCAGTCCAAAGGTTGTTTCACTTTGGACGCTGCATTCAGGCCTCGTATTAAATTAACAGCCACATGAGGATCACAGGGCTGCGATTCCGGCGCTCCGCCCCGCGTCCAGCACACAGCAGGTCCAGTAAACCTAGGATACAAAACCCTCTGAGCCCTCTGAAAGGCAGCGAATTCGAGTCGGCCGAGAAAACTGTGATTTGTGATTTTCCCATATATTTTTTTAATTTATCTTTGTTGTTGAAAGTATTACAGATGCCCCCTTTTTCCTCCCCATTGACCCCGTCCACCCCACTCCAACCCCTCCCCAGGCCTTCACCACACTAATGGCTGGGTCCATGGGTTATGCATATATGCATACAGGTTCGTTGGTTAATCTCTCCATTCCCCCTCATGCTTCTGACTCTATTTTGTCAGTTTATTTTGTTCATTAGATCCCACATATAAGTGAACTCATGCGATATTTACCTTTCTCTGAATGGCTTATCTCACTGATCATAATAATCTCCAGGTCCCTCCATGTTGTCTCAAGGGGTAAGAGATCCTTTTTTATAGCTGCATAGTATTCCATGGTGTAAATGTACCACAGCTTTTTTACCCACTCCTCTACTGATGGGCACTTGGGCTGTTTCCACATCTTAGCTATTATAAATTATGCTGCTGTGAACATAGGGGTGCATATATTCTCCCTGATTGGTGTTTTGGGATTCTTAGGGTATATTCCTATAATGGGATCACTGGGTCAAATGGAAGTTTTTTGAGGAAACTCCACATTGTTTTCCATAGTGGTTATACCAGTCTGCATTCCCACCAGCAGTGCACTGGGGCTCCTTTTTCTCCACATCCTCGCCAGCAATGGTTGTTTGTTGATTTATTGATGGTAGCCATTCTGGCAGGCGTGGGGTCATTTTATTGTCATTTTAATGATTAGTGATGTTGAGCAATTTTTCATCTGTCTCTTGGCCATTTGTACGTCCTCTTTGGGGAAGTGCCTCTTTAGGTCCTCTGCCCGTTTTTTTAATTGGGTTGTCTGCCTTCTGTTAAGTTGTATGAGTACTCTATAAATTTTGGAAATTAACCCCTTACCTGATGTACCGGTGGCAAATATGTTCTTCCAAACCATAGGTTCACTTTTCATTTTGATGATGGTTTCTTTTGCTGTGCAGAAGCTTTTTATTTTGATGGCGTCCCATGTGTTTATTTTCTCCTTAGTTTCTCCTGCAGAGCTTTTTATTTTGACGTAGTCATATTTGCATATTTCTCCTTGGTTTTCCCATTTAAATCCAAGCAGTCTCACATTGCCTTAAAATTTATAAACACATCAATATGGAGAGTACCCCCAGGGCCTAGCTTGGTGTGGATTAGAGTTAAATAATCAATAAGTCGTTTGTTGAGTGTATGAACCCATTAAGTAATTAGTTTCAAGATGGGCTTTTCACGAATAATAATATTTCCTGAAAACAGGATACGAGAGTAACTTTCCTGTAGCAAAGGAAGCGTGTTGCAAATCGGAGGATTGGAAGGTGCAAGTGGCAGCGCTAGGGCCTGTAACCCTCCACCTCTGCTCTGCCTCTGAACCCTCCCTGCCTGTGGCTCCCACCCCCAAACCTCCCCTCCTGGACAGCCTTCCCCACTGCTGCTCACAGCCTCCAACGCACTAAAGGTAAGTGCATACAAGAAATTAAGCAGGTGAATGGCATGGAGTAAGGGGATTACATGTGCGGTGGACTGTTCAGGAATGGACTCTGGTGAAGGTGACATTTGACTAGGGCAGGTCAAGGGTGAAAACAGGGAGACTGTTTAGCTGTTACAGCAATTATTCATAAGAGAGGTGATGGCGGCTTAGCATAGAGTGGTGGCCATGAGTATGGTAAGCTTTTCTTAAAATATGTATAAGTTTTCAGTTGCAATTAAGTTGCCATTGAGATTGAGGGGGAGGAAGGTTGGGGCGGGGATATCAGGAATTCAATCAGGACAAATTCCCCTGGGGATGTCTATTCAGTTCCGTGTGGAGAGAGCAGGCCAATAGCAGGATACCTGGGGCTGGAGGTCAGAGGAGGGGCTCCGACTAGCAATACAAACTTGGGGTTAAATAAGAGAATCAAATGAGGTGTCTAGGACACCGAGCATCTTAGAAAAGAGACACACAGGTCTATGCTGGTTCACTCCCTGCTAACTCGCTCCAGTATTTCAGGGTGCACACTTTAAATTGATGCCGCAGCAACATCACCCATATTTTAGGGGTCTAAGTCCTTCCAGGCCTCTCAGAGATGGGTTTTAACAAACCGTGTCTATCAGGGGGCCTGCAGAACTTTCTCCAAATACCCATTCCTGAGTTAGTTTTGCCCTCATAGATTCCAACTCAGTGGATCTGGGTCTTTATTTTGTAAAAGTGTCCCAGACGGCTTTAAAGTGTCCCAGACGGCTTTGATGGGCACCCCACGTATATCCATTGGTCAGAGTCTTGAATGCTAAACTCCTAATGCCAAGAATATTGTAAAGGAAGAACAAAAGTGGAAACAATCTGAATATCCAAATGATAGAGGTGGGTGTTCGCATCCTCCTTCTATAGACGAGGGACCTGCAGCTAAGAGGTTAAACAATGTTCCAAAAATCACATAGATGGTGACTGGCAGCCAAGATTTGACACATGTTATAGGACCAACTGTATGGGTTTTTTAATGATGAGAGAGAGAGAGAGAGAGAGAGAGAGAAACACATATTTTTGTTCTACTTATTTATGCATACATTGATTGATTCTTGTATGTGCCCCGACTGGGGATAGAACCCACAACCTTGGCCGATGGGAATGCTGCTCTAACCACCTGAGCTGCCCAGAGAGGGCTGCAAGTGTGTGCTGTGTCACCGCACATGACACTGCTGCTCAGGCGTGTCGGGAGGAAGCCGCCTGCCCTCTTAGCCAGCTTTCCAGCCCGGAAGAGGTGAGGATTTAGCCAGCGCGGCTCCAATCCTGGTACAATCAGAAGACCCCGGAGGAAGCCGTGCCTCAGCCCCCCAGGTGTGCTTTATTCGTTCTGAGTGAGACACAGCCTTAGGGGCGACATGCTGGCTGCCCCCAGTGCTCGATCATTCCAGGGTCTCTCTCCCACTCCCCTGGTGCCCAGCCCCAGATGCCGGCCCTCTCCCACCTCAGCGCCAGTCCTCGGGGTCCTGGCAGGAGAGGGTTAAAGTGCTGAGAACTCGGGGGCTCTTCTCTCATGAGAATGGAATGTGGAGGGGAGTGAGCTGAGCGGGATGTGGCTGCCCAGTGCTGAGCATGGCCATTGTCACAGAACAATCGACCCCCGGGAACAGGACAGCAGACACTAATTATGGGCCACTTGTGTAGTCGTGTAATTAGGAGGCCTCTGTGACCATCAGCACAAGAAGCTGAGCTCACCGGTTTGCTTGCTTTAGTCGTAACTTTCTCCCAACTACTCTGCTCAGGAGTTGGAAGAACTAAAACTGCTAACGCTGGGCATCGTAAAAGACAGCCCTGGTCACGTCACTATCATCCAGACGCTCGGCAAACATGCGGACGCTCAGGCCCCAATTCCAGAAACGTGGTGGGTCCCAGTGGAAATGAAGGTGGTCCGCTGAGATTGCTCGAAGTCCAAATCCAGCCCTCCTTGGGAGCGGGCAGAAGTCCCAGCAACCTTCTCGGAGCTGCTAAGAACCCTCGCCCCTGAGCGAGGACGTGGGTGCCCTGCTGATGTTGCCTGAGCCTTGTGAGTTCAGAAATACGTCCTCAAACATTGCTCACCGGGAAGGCCAAGTCGGGGGCCTGTTTCTCTGCTCACACAGAGTCTCGGACCTGATGGGAAGATATCACAGAGAGGACAGTGATATAGGCCTGGAGTGATGCGGGCTCTGAGGAGGGGAGGGAATGCAGGCGGCAAAAGACTTCAACGGAGGGTTCCCCACCCCTGACCCCGGAGTAGGTGACTTCATGCAGGAATCAGGACCCTATGGTAGCCCACCCTGGGCAAAAAGGATACTGATGGCTAAGTTTGCTGAACGTGGAAAGAGCTGCAGCTGGCCTCGGAAATAACCAGAACCTAACGTTAAGTGCACCAGGACTCTCTCCTGACTGCATTCTTACACACTGGCTTCCTAGGCCACCGATACACCAGTTCCCTCCCTCACATCTTCCAAGCTATCCCATCCGAAAGCTGTCACACCTCTTCCCTAACTCAACTTGAAAATTCCCAGGAAGGCTCCTATTGCCCCAACAGGATCTCTGCCTCGGGCTGTGGTCCAGCTGGGGAAGTAAGCTGCAATGATTGACAGCCCACAGAGCCAAAGGGGAAATAGGATGGGAAGCCTCTCCCCCAGCAACAGGAAGGCGGGACCAGGTAAACCTCGTTCCCTACAGCTTTCACATCCCTTATTCCACTTAAATCTCACAACCACTGAGTGGGAGAGGTGGGCCTATTCCCCATTTTGACAGATAAAAGAATTAAAACCACCCGGCCGGTGTGATGCAGTGGTTGAGTGTCGACCCATGAACCAAGAGTGGCTGGTTAGATTCTCTGTCGGGACACATGCCTGGGTTGCGGGCTCAATGTTTCTCTCTCATCAATGTTTCTATCTCTCTATCCCTCCCCCTTCTTCTCTCTAAAATCAATAACAATATATTTAAAAAAAAAAACTAAACTAAGACTTGGGAAGTTGAAGTGGCTTTCTCACAGTCGCACAGCTAGCCAATGGCAGAGGTGGACTTCCTGGCCAGGTCTCCCTGTATCCCAAGTCCACGCTGTCTGCTGTATTGTGTTGAGTGCATATCAGAAGCACGGGGGAGAAGTGCGGGTTCGTGGACTGTTTGTCCAGGTGTACCAAACAGGATGGGCGATGCTGGGGGAAACTGCGCAGGAGAATGGACCGGTGAGCTGCAGTCTTATTCCAGAGAGATGTGAATGTGAGACTGAACTCCGTCTCTTGTTGAGAAGCCGGCGAGGTTTTCTGCGCAAGGGTGTAATATTGGATTTGGAGCGCTAACCTAGATCTCTAAATGCTGGGACTATGCTAGTCATTGCAGAGTGGGGGTAGGGAGCACACACTGTTCACAGAGCTGTAGACTCTCAGCTCCTCCATCTCAGCCGCTGTCATCCTCCATCCTCACCTGGACACCCTCCGTCCTGGGGTGGGCCAGATTCTGGACTCAATGTCTGTGTGTCCCTCTTTAACCTCACAACAAGGGAGAAACCGGTGTGACGGTCCTTGTCATGGGACCCTGGCTAGTAGGTGGGAATGTAAAGAATGGGCCGGTTGGTGTGAGCATCAACCTATGAACCAGGAGGTCACGGTTCGATTCCTGGTCAGGATACACGCCCGGGTTGCGGGCTCATTCCCCAGAGTAGGGCGTGCAGGAGGCAGCCAATCAATAATTCTCCCTCATCGTTGATGTTTCTATCTCTCTCTCCCTCTCCCTTCCTCTCTGAAACCAATACAAATATATTTTTTAAGAAATAGAGCTCCCAAAGGAGCCAGAAGAAGGAAGGTGGGGTCAAAGGCTGTCAACCAGACCGGAGCTCAAGGCAGGACTCTGGGTTCAGAGGAGACCACGCTCTTGACTTCTTTATCTTGAACAAAAATCCTGTTTGGGGAAGAAACATCAACCTGAAATGACCTCAGTCAGTGGTGGTTTGGGATGATTCGGGACGGCACCTGACAGAATCAGTAAATAGGGGAGGCAGAGACATTTGACAGAGATTTAGTAATTATTGCTGCAGGTAGCACCTCAGAATCGCGAGTGTCAGATGTCTTCGTAAACAAGCCTTTGAAAGCTCCCTTCAAAATCAATACAGGAAGTGGTTGTCTGTGGAAATCATGCACAGACGCCACCGGAGCAAATTAAACAACCCGAACCCGTCCTGACATAATGGATAACTGTGGCTTGGGATAGAGATTTCTGTGAGAGCAAACACACAGGTTCAAACATGAATGCATCTTGGATGCCTCAAATGGATGTGAGCACCACGCGCTGTGGAAAACCGTGTCAGATGATTCCCAACACGGCTCTGTCAGGACAGACACTGGCGTCCAAGATGCCGGTGAAGGGTGGGAATAGCACCGCTTCTTTACAAAGGAGTAGAAGACAGTATATCAGAATAGTTTATAACATATAAGTCACAATGTGTGTATGTAAGTGAAATTATTCCTGTAAGATTTTTAAGTAAATATCTATTTCAATGATGACCTAATGGTCTTTGATATTTAAGTTGGCCAAAATTTTGGAGGCTATTGTAAATTAGAAAATGGATTGGGGAGGGGGGCTTAATAGTCTCGGTTGCCTGGTATTTAAACATATATGATCCTGGATATTACTATGGCTGTGGCACTTCCCCAGCTCCATGTTACCCAGCGGGTTCAACAAATATAGAAAAATGTACCAAATTTCAGTTAAAAATGATGAATTGAACCCAAGCTTTGAGGTCCGCTCCCCTTAGAAATTCTATTAAAGTGACAATAAGGAATCTATCAACAACAAATAAAGCCTATATTAACAAGGATTAACAGAAGAAAAAGCAACAACAATATTTTGGAAGCTGAAGAGCAGATGAAAAGTAAAACTTATTTACCCCAGAACTAAGAAAGCTGAATTCAAAAACAGCAGGAAGTAAGTCCAAGGACAAATTTAATTTACACACAAGAATTCTCCCCAAATGCCAGCCATTGTTGTCCGGTATCTCTGGAAGTAGGATGGGGATTCAACTAAAAGTTGGGGGATGCACTGAAAGTCTGTTTAAGAGACAGCTGGAGTCCTAACCGGTTTGGCTCAGTGGATAGAGCGTTGGCCTGCGGACTGAATGGTCCCAGATTCAATTCTGGCCAAGGGCATGTACCTTGGTTGCAGGTACATCCCCGGTAGGGGGTGTGCAGGAGGCAGCTGATCGATGTTTCTAACTCTCTATCCCTCTCCCTTCCTCTCTGTAAAAAATCAATAAAATATATTTTTTTTTAAAAAGAGAGAGAGAGACAGCTGGACTCTCTCCCCAGTCCTTCCCTGCCTCCTCACACCCAGGCCCAAGGCTGAATGTCTGCCCTCTGGGGAAGGCCACCAGCAAGCCTAGTTGAAGAAAACAAAAGAAGTAAATGTACACATCCTGGATCTTGAAGTCCCCACGCCTCTTCCCCACTCAGCTGGCAGAACAGTGGTGGCCAATCCCCTTCCTCCGGGCAGGACAGACCCGAGAGCCTGACATTGGCTTTGTCCCAGGAAATGGCCAACTACCCAACGTGATACAGCCAACAAGCTCCACTCACTAATGTTTTTAAAGCTTCCGATAAATTTCTTAGTTCCCTATTATTAAATATGTTCAGGTAACTAAGAGCTACCAGACATCTGAGGAAAACCTTTCATGTGAAAATCAGAGAACAAAACAAAAAAAGGGGAGGATATGGTAGGCAAGATAATGCCCTCCCAACAACTCCATGTCCTTATCTACAACCTGGGCATATGTTATGTTCCATGGCACTTTTGCGGGTTAAAGGTTGCAAATGCAATTAAGGTTGCCGATCAACTGATTTTGAGATGAGATTAGCCTAGATTATCCCAATGAGCCCGATCTAGTCACATGCATCCTTAAAGGCCTGCAACCCTTCCTGGCCATGGTCCGAGGGAGATATGTCAGCTAGAACCAGTCAGAGTGATGTGACGTTGCTGGTTTTGAAGGTGAGGAAGCTATGAGAAAAGGAATGCGGGTGGCTTCTAAAAGCTAGAAAAGGCAAGAACACAGATTCTCCCCAAGCGCCCCAGAAAGAAACACGGTCCTGCAGACAACACGATTTAACCCAGTGGAATCTGCATTAAACTTCTATCCTACAGAATAAGAAGATAATCAATGTGTGTCTTGTTAATTTGTTACAGCAGCAAGGAAAAAAAACCAACACGGGGATTTAAAGAAAGAGATAGGATTCAGGAAGAAGAAAATCTTTTTAAAAAGTATGAAAGGAATGAAGCATTGCAGGCATGAAATAGCACAGGATTCTGTTTTTTAAAAAGCAACATTCTGAGAGCAATAAGGTGCTGTTGAAGTTAAAAATATGATAGGAGAAATGTGTTCTTTTCAATCAACAGCAGGGTCGAAAGAAATATATGAGGACGTTTCCCAGAAAATAGAACAAAAGGACAAAGATATAGAAAATAGGCAAGAAAAGAAAAGTCCAAAATACAGCCCCTGCAAAAAAGAGGAATTCCAGAGAAACAAAGGGAGTGTCCGCAACAAAACAACTACTTGCCCCAAAGAGAAACACATCGATTCCCAGATTGAAAAGGGTCATTAGCACCCAGGGATGGGGACAAAAGCAGATTCCCCATCTGCTTTTGTGTATCATCATGAAATTTCAAAACACTAGGAGCAAAACCAAAACCAAAAAAACAAAACACTGGGAGCAAAGAGAAGATTTAAAAAATATTCCTGATCACTTTTAGGCCACCTAACCTGTCCATTCTGAGAGGAGTATGTTAAAATGTCCAACAGTAAATAATGACTAATCAACATCTCCTTGAGGTTCTGTCCATTGTTGCTTCATATATTTATAGTGTATACTTTTTAAATTTTATATTTTTCAATTACAGTTTACATTCAATATTATGTTGTGTTAGTTTCAGGTGTACAGCACAGTTGTTAGACAATCATATACTTTACAAAGTGGTCCTGCTGGTATTTCAAGTACCCACCTGCACTGTACGTAGTTATTACGATATTATTGACTACGTCCCCTATGCTGTGTTTTACACCCCCAGGACTATTGTGTGACTACCCGTTTGTACTTAATCCCTTCACCTTTTTTACCCAGCTCCCCAACCACCTCCCCTTTGGCAAAGCGCATATATTTTTGTGTTGGTTATATTTTCTTCTTATATTGTTCCTTTTACTAGTTTACAACCTCTTGCTTTGTTCACTATGAAATATTTACATTCAATGTTATTTTGTCACATATTGAAATTACCCCCCTAGATCTCTTTTGATATTTACCTGGAAGCAATCTTTGTCTAACTTTCTTTGCCTTTTGTATTAACTGTATTTCTTTTACTTCCTTCTTCTTTTCTTTCTTTCATTCTTTTTTATTGATTTCAGAGATAAAGGGAGAGAGATAGAAACATCAATGAGGAGAATCATTGATTGGCTCTCTCTCTCTCTCTCTCTCTTTCTTTCTTTCTTTCTTTTTTATTGGTTTCAGAGAGAAAGGGAGAGAGATAGAGACATCAATGAGGAGAATCATTGATTGGCTGCCTCCTACACGCCTCACACTGGGAATCGAGCCCGAAACCCGGTCATGTACCTGACCAGTAATCAAACCCTGACCTCTGGTTCATAGGTCAATGCTCAACCACTGAGCCATGCCGGCTGGGCTTAACTTATTTCTTATTTTTGAAAAAACACACACATAATACTGACTCTTTTTAAAAAAATCTAATTTTAGGTCCCTGTCTTTTAATTAGTGAGTTTGATTCATTTTCATTTATTGCAATTATTGTTACATTAGAACATATTTTACAATATACACTTACAAAAATTTGAATGTTTTTCTTTTCTGCTTCCCATAAGATAAAGAGAATTCCCTTTTGTTGATTCAAAAGAATACATTTAGCTTTTGGTCTTGTGGTGGTTGTCCTTAGTTTAAGTCCCATACTCAAATTCATTTTCCCTTATTTGTGCATTGACCTTGACAATATTTATATCTATTCCTTATTTTCCATATTACTTCTTGTAGTCTCTTCATGTCAGTCTGATTTTTATTTGTTGGCAATCTACTTCATCTCCAAAAACATCTAGAATTTTTCCTTGCTGTTCTCCCTAATGCAGGTATAGGTTTCTTCTCCTCTCTCTCTCTTTTAATGTTTTTTTATTGATTTTTAAAGAGAGAGGGAGGGAGAGGTAGAAAGAGACAGAAACATCAATGATAAGAGAGAATCATTGATCAGCTGCCTCCTGCACACCCCACACTGGGGATCGAGCCCACAACGCAGGCATGTGCCCTGACTAGGAATTGAACCGTGACCTCCTGGTTCATAGGTCGACACTCAACCACTGAGCCACACCAGCAGGGCATCTCATCTCTTTTGTTTGGTGTTCTCTAGGCCTTTCAAGCCAGAGCCTCTCAGTCCAGTTTTAGAAAGTTGGATCATCTCTGTTTACCCAAACATTTCATCTTGTTCATTTTTCTCCTCTCCTAAAGTCCTTATAGCCTGAAAATTAGCAATTCTACTTCCATTCTCTATATTTCAAAGCACTTAAATATTTTTTTTCCTCTTTATCATTCCCTGGGACCTCAACATTATCTTCCATTTCATTGAATTTCTTCTTCAGCTGTTTCCATCCTGCTCTCAATCCCATTTCTTATATTCTTTACTTCAATTATTATATTTTTTCATGCTTCATATTTCCACTTGGTTTTTAAAAATATATTTTTATTGATTTCAGACAGGAAGGAAGAGTAAGAGGGAGATAGAAACATCGATGATGAGAGAGAATCATTGATTGGCTGCTTCCTGCATGCCCCACAATGGGGACCGAGCCCTCAACCCGGGCATATACTCTGACCGGGAATCAAACCATGACTTCCTGGTTCTTAGGTCGATGCTCAACCACTGAGCGATGCCAGCCGGGCTCCACTTGTTTTTTGTGTGTTTTTAAAAAAATCAATTCCCTACTTTTTCTTCATACTCTTAACATCTTCCCTTACTTCCTTCTTCTTATAATGCTTATTTTAAATTCTGGATCCATTGGTCTCAGTAGTTCTGCTTCAATGCAATACACTCAGGTTCTTGTCTTCCTTTCAGAAGAGATGGACTTCTAAGTGTCCAGTTCTTTCAGCCTGAGAGGTCGCGGTCCCAGAATGGCCGCAGAGCACCCAGCTGTTTACTGCACTGACACCGGACTCAGGGCTGCTGCTCCTACCTCCACAGTGAAGTGGGCGTCAAAGATGCTATCGGGACATTTCAGAAGGAGTGGCAGGAGCAGGACTTTTTAAAAAAATATATATTTATTGATTTCAGAGAGGAAGGGAGAGGAAGAGAGAGAGAGAAACATCAATGATGAGAGAGAATCATTGATTGCCTGCCTCCTGCACACGCCCCACTGGGGATCGAGCCCGCAACCCAGGCATGTGCCCTTGACCAGAATCAAACCCAGGACCCTTCAGTCCGCTGGCCAATGCTCTTTCCACTGAGCCAAACCAGCTAGGGCAGGAGCAGAACTTTTAAAACCCAGTGGGTTTTCATCCTGGTTCTGCACTAGAATCACATATGGAGATTTTTTAAATGCTGCTGCATCACAGACTAATAAAACCAGAATGCCTGAGATGAGGCCTGGAGGGGAGTATAGATTTTCTCAACATGGTATATGGGGTCAGGGTGGGGAGAGAGATTCAAATCTACAAAACAGTTGAAAAAAATAGTACAATGAATGTTTGTATGGTCTTCACCAGGATTCACCAAATGTTGCCCGATTTGTGCTCTCTCCCTCCCTCTCTCTCTCCCTCTCTCTCTCCCTCTCTCTCTCTCTCTCTCTCTCTCTCAAGTATTTTATTTGGCTGAATCTTTTGAAACTAGTTGCAGACATCAACTTTTCATCCCTAATACTTCAACATGGATCTCCTAAGAACAAGGGCATCCCCCTACAAACATTGTTATCTAGCACGTGAATATGTAATGTGTAGTCGAGACGGAGATTCGCTGCTCTAACCTGTCTCCCCTCCATAGCCTTTGCTTGCCTTCTCCCCTTGCCCTCAACATTCATGAGAGCACACACATTATACACATGCATCACACACAACACACACACACACACACACCATACAGGCACACACACAGCTCAAGGTAGCCTTCAGCCTCCCCAGGGATTTCTAACCATTCCACAAATCCACGTTTCCTCACATTTCTATGGTTTCTCTAGGGTAGAGTTTGAGGGCAAGAGCCCCCAACCTGGGCTACAAGGTCACCTTGACAGGAACTGGAAGCCCTCAGGCTCTGTGTGTGTCTATTTTATAATGTTGATGTGTTTGGTCAAGTCCAGCTCTTGATAAAGCAGTGGAGGGATCAGCATTTTAGGCAAAACATAACGAACATAACAGCCCAGAAAAACTGAAGGCCGTCCTAAGGCAAGTGAGGTCTGATCTTGAATTTGTTCAGAGTGTTCTTTAAAGTATATAAAATATTTCTTTAGTGAAAACAAAATACACAAAGACTAAATGAACGCACTCTGTCCACAGTCCCATCTCAATCTTAAAATGCCTGACGCAGTATTGAAAGTTACATAATACGGTCCTTAAGACATTTTTTTAAATAGTGCATCTTGCCCCATATCTTTGCCATATTAGATTTCATAAAATTTTAATGGTTTTTCCAATTGATGTGCCAGAGATGATGTTTCAGTGTCATTTTAATTTGCATTTCATTGGAGATCAGCAATGTCAAGCATCTTTTTACATGGTAATTAGTCACTTAAAATGTTATCTAATATTCATAATGTTCATCTATTTTTTTAAAAAGATATTTTTAAAGAAAAAGTTAATAGTCTCTCTCTCCTTCCAATTCTGCCTTGAGGTAACCAATATTTTCTGTTGGTTTTGTATCCTTTAAAATCTTTGTTTAAACACATCCAAATGTACAGACACTTATATGGTTCTAGTAAGATCATTCAAAGCTACTCAGAACAATAGGGTTGGAGTGTGAGGTGTAGGGAATCATCAAAGGAAATCTGTCCATGCTAGTCTGAGGCAAATTAAAAACCTAAATAGAATCCTATTTGAAGTTGAAAAAAAGGAGACATAAGCAAAAACTTTACAACAGAATGAAATAAACACAGCAGCACAAGAATATGAAGAGTATGTTTCTGAAAAGTGAACCCATAGGACAGATGTAAATTTGGGGCCAATCTACTTTCTACTCTCACTGGAATGGGGAAAAGGTCAAGGACTCCAAAGAAAAAAGGATGCAAAATGAGATCCTATAAAAACAGATCAGGATAACAGAATTCTAAGAAAAAAATATTAAGGAAACACACAATGCTATTGTAACATTTTTAAAAATGGTATAAGAAGCAATGAAAAACAGACTCTCATTGAAGAAACCCAAATCAGTGAAGTAGAGGATAGACATGAGAAAAATAATGCAGAATATAGAGACAAATGACCAATAATGAGAAAACCCATGGAGAAAAGACAACAGTCAACATAAGATAATAGATATTCCTAAGAAAGAGATCATGGAACATACTGGACAGAAAAAGTGTTGGAAACACAAAAGACTTAGAGATCTTTCCTAATATAAAACAGGACCTCATATTGAAGCTCAAAGCAGTCCATCACAGAGAGGACAAAATAAAAAACAAGACCAAGCCAAATTCCGATAAAAATTATTTCATTTTATGTAAATATCCATACAGAAGAAGCAGGACTCTGACTTTTCTGCCATATAATTCGCTGCCAGAAGACAAAACAAGGTTTAAAAGAATAAAAAGAATAATCCCAGAATTCTACACCCAGCCAAGGTGCCAGTCACCTGTTAAGAAACAGACACGATGCTAAACATTGGAGGACATGAGGAGGAGAGCACCTAAACACTCTTTCTCAAGAACTAGTTGAATGAATAAGTATTTTTAAACATGAAAGTTGTGTGTGGGAGGGCTGGGATGAGAGTCAGATCCATCCAAATTCTAAACATGGAAATAAGACTCAGTCACTGTGAGAAATATAGTTATAAACTGAAAATACTAAATTCATTGACAGAGTAAGGAACATGATACAGTATTGATAATAATCTATATATATAAAAGCCTAAGCGACTGTTCAACCGTTCCACCATTCGATCGATAGCTCTGATGTGCACTGACCACCAGGGGGCAGATGCTCAATGCACAGGCATGGACACATGGAATAGATGGATGACTCTCAGAGGGAAGGGGGGGGGGTGGGAAGAGATTAACCAAAGATCTTATATGCTCCTGGGGTCCAATCCCAGCGGGTCCAGGGGTCCCCAAAGGTGTGGACGGAGTCGGCGAAGAAGGAATGACACGAAGACAGCCTTCAGTTGATCAGCAGCCTAGTCAGGACCTCTAGCCAGGATCTCCAGCCAAAGTTCTGGTCGGAGTTCTGGTTAGGAACTGATCAGGATCTGATGTTTATTGTCTTACCAGCCGATTTTAATCCTGTCAATTTCTATTACAAAGGTTAGGGCGTTTCTTATCTCCATTCCAGGGAGTAAAGATTATGTAGCTTAACTACCCGCCTGGCACTTAATTAAGGGTTGTAAGGCGAGCCTGGCCTGATGAGGTCGTCCGGGTGGCGTGGCGGGAGGTAGAGGCGGCGGTAGGTCAGCCAGTCATACACCTGTCTGTCCTCCTGCACCAGCACCAGCCCCCGTTCTCCCCTAAGCCGCGTGGGTGAATCCGTTCGGTGGTCTGTCTTGTTGCACTGGATGCTGAACCTGTCCTTCCGAATCTGCATGTGGTGGTTGTGGGGCCTGCGGTGGAGGCCTTCCATGCACTCCACCGTGGCTGATTTCCTCTCCGTCAGGCGAATTCTGAACGAGGGCTTGAATTGCAGTGGGCCATCCCCATGGGTGTTAAGGGAAGGCCTGTACGTCCAACCAGTAATGCATAAGCCGTCCGCCACGACATTCAGCAGTGTTCTATTGCTATTATCTAGCTGCCACAATCCCAAAATGTGTCTGTATGGGTGGAACAGCTTCGCATAGATTTCTCGATAAGACATACCGATCATCGCCAGGTTCTGCAAGGTTTCAGGAACGCCAAACTCCTCCCGGCAGCGCCGTCTCCAGATGCTGTCGATGTGCAGGATGTGGTGGAATTTGGTGCAGGCCTGGGCCAGTCTGGGCAGGTCGGTGCCGGGAAGTGAGGCGAAGATCTCCACCAGCATCTCCACCGGCAGGTCCTGCAGCGAGCAGTGCGGGGGAGCCATGGGGCTCTCGATTCCTCCACTCCCCGCACAGCACCGCACTGCCACGTCTGCCTCGACTTGCTTTTCTGCGGGGGCCGGGGCCGGCTTGCCGTTGGCTGCTGCCGTCTCAGCTGGGCGCTGGCGCTTCTGACGACACCAACATCTCCGTGAAGAGCCCCTAGTAGGGATCAAACCCACAACCTGGGTCCTGGGGTCCAATCCCAGCGGGTCCAGGGGTCCCCAAAGGTGTGGACGGAGTCGGCGAAGAAGGAATGACACGAAGACAGCCTTCAGTTGATCAGCAGCCTAGTCAGGACCTCTAGCCAGGATCTCCAGTCAAAGTTCTGGTCGGAATTCTGGTTAGGAACTGATCAGGATCTGATGTTTATTGTCTTGTTACATCCGTATTTATACCAGCCGATTTTAATCCTGTCAATTTCTATTACAAAGGTTAGGGCGTTTCTTATCTCCATTCCAGGGAGTAAAGATTATGTAGCTTAACTACCCGCCTGGCACTTAATTAAGGGGTTGTATCCCCTCCCTAACCTCAGGGAAAAATCCCCACCTGGGGAAACAACCTTTCTCGGAGAGGTGACCTTGGTTAAAACACATGGCGCTAAAGAGAGCAAACATATTAAGAACAATATGCTATATATGCCAGGTCCCTTGAAACATATGCTGTGCAGATGTTTCTTTCCTGCAGCGACTGTGTCAAGCAGCAAGGATGGACCGGCTCCCGGCAATATGCATACTAGAGACCCGGTGGGGTCCCTCAGCCTGGCAGTCCGACATCCCCTGAGGGGTCCCAGATTGCGGGAGGGCACAGGCCAGGCCGAGGGACCCCACGAATCCGTGCACCGGGCCTCTAGTTTCATTATAATACACTGGGACAGAAATTTAGGACACACAAATCTGGTGGAATTGATTTGGAGTTAAGCTTGACAGAGGAGAGAATAAAGGGAAGTTAAAAAGTGTCATTTTCTTCCTCTTTCAGAGAGAGAGAGAGAGAGAGAGAGAAAATGGACAAGGTCTTGTTTATAAAATTGATGAATTGGAGAATGTAGGGCTAAATTTTATTCGGTGAAGAGATCTAAAAAACAGAATCTATATAGCCATTAAATTACTTTAAAATTATAAATAACACAGCAAAAGATACAAATCTATCTTTCCACAATGAATCACAACAAAAAATAAAATAACCTAACGACACTTTTAAACAACAGAAATTATTATGACCATAAATGGAATAAACACATACTTTATGAAAAACTTAGTTAAAACACAAAATACAGCTTCAGAAAGCCAACAAAACACTAAGTACAACAAAATGACTCAGAAAGATTATGAGTAAGAGGAAAAACAAAGATGTTCTAGGGAATGAAAACAAAAAAGCAAAGCCACAGTGTTCACATCAGACAAAGAATCCTCTCAAATGTTCACCATCATAGAAGTCTGTTGCCATTTAAACAATACCAATGCATAATGAAAGAAAATTTTCAATTATTTTTATCAATTATGCAGGACTCCATGTAAAAGTAGACAAAGCACAAAACGGAACATCGCAGACTCAGTTATGAATACACTGGCAAAAGACTAAGTAAAATATTAGCAACTAAATTAAATAGCATGTCAAAAGAAATGTGAGATTAAGTGATGATTGTTCAAAATTTGATAGAAGGTTAACATAAGAAGAAAAAGAACAATCTCGATAAATGCCTAAAAAACAATGTTTTAAAATAATATCTAGCCGCCCTGGCCAGTATGGCACAACGGTTAGAGTGCCAGCCCAAGTACCAAAGGGTCGAGGGTTCAATTCCCAGTCAAAAGCACATACCTAGGTTGCAGGTTGGATCCCCAGCTCTGATTGGGGCGCCTGTGAGAGGTAACCAATTGATGTGTCTCTCTCACATTGATGTTCTCTCTCTCTTCTGTCTCTCTCCCCCTCCTTCCTTTCCACTCTCTCTGAAAAGCAATGGAAAAAAATATTCTCAAGTGAGGATTAACAAAAAAATAAATAAATAAACAACATCTAGCCCTGGCCAGTGTGGCTCAGTTGGTTGGGCATCGTCCTGTACACCAAACGGTCCCCAGTTTGATTCCCCATCAGGGCACATGCCCGGGTTGTTGTCATCATGTCCAATGGGACCCCCAGTAGGAGGTGTGCAGGAGGCGACTGATCAATGCTTCTCTCACATCGATGTTTCTCTCTCTCCTTTTCCCTCTCTTTCTAAAAATAAATAAAAATAAATACATAACATCTATCCCTGAGAGCAATGTTTCATAAGATTAGTATAAAAGGATATTTTTGTAGCATGACCCCCCAAAAAATTACACACTGCCCATCAAATGATTGTTGGCATCATGCTCAATGGGGAGCCACCAGGAGATTCCCTTCAATCATGAGAAAAGACAAGGACACTGCTATTTACCATCGTTTTTGCAATCTCTTCTGAAGTGCTACTAAAGTCACCAGGCAAGACAACAAAATAAGAGGTATATCAGTAGATATTAGGAAAAAAAGCAAAATGATCAATATTTGCACATTAGATAATTTTCTCCCTAGAAATACACACACAAGAAAATCAATTAAAAACCCGTTAGAAATAATAATAGTTTCAGTAAGGCCAAAAAAAATTACAAAAATCAATGGCTTTCTTAGATTTCCAGCAATAATCAATTGGAAAATAAATATGCATGGTCTATATGAAAAAAGGAAAAACTATCTAACACTATGAAAGTATTTAGTAATAAAAAGGAAGGAGGGAGAGAAGGAAAAAGGAAGGGAGAGAAGGAAGAAGAGAGGGAGAGAGAGAGAGAGAGAGAGAGAGAGAGAGAGAGAGAGAGCACATTTATGGATAAAAACATTCGATTGGGTAAATACTTTTAGAAGACAATTTGGCAGTGTTTACCAAAATGGAAAATGAGCATACCCTTCTGTTGAACACACCCATCTCCAGGGATCCTATAGAAATCCTACAGATACACAAAGTGCAAAAGTACAACATGACTCAAGAATTTTGGTCTGAGTAACTGGGTAAATGGTTGCAATGTCCAAAAGTGAACAACGTTTACAAACTGGCAATATGCAGCAACAGCCTCAAAAAGTACTTATCCTTCGAGCTGGCAATTCCATTCCTAGGAATTTACTATTGGGAAACAGTCACGGCCATGCTCAGAGTTAGTTTCTGGGAAGTCTATTGCAGTGGTGTCCATAGTAATGAAAAAAAAGCAAACCATTTCATTATTTAACAATGGAATGTTGTAGAGCACAGAACAATTAGGTAGAAGAATATTCAATGATATAGAAGGACATACATGATACACGGTAACATGAAAAAATCATGCAGGGACAGTATGTTCTGCATATATCATATGATTGAAATTTTGATGGGGGAAAAACACTACATGGATCTGATACATATATGCCTCTTCCTTCATGGGGAAACTGAGTTCAAGAGCGATTGGAGGTTGTGCAAAAAGTTATTGAGCTGCCTGTGGGGCAGAGCATACACAGGGTCACTAGTTGGACGGTGAAGCCGGGAAGAATCCAGGATGAGTTTCAGGTCAAAGAGTTAGGAACAATTAGAGAAGATGATTGTTATGGGTGACAGACAATGGAAGTAAAACATACCGAGGAGTAGCCTTAAATAAGAGAACAAAACAAATGCATCATAAAAAAATAATCCATCATATAACAAAGGAAAAAACTGAATATGAAGATGGAAAGAGTATATGGCACTGCAAAACCATTACAGGAAGATGATAAACAAGATATATTCTGATCAGCACGCTCAACTTTGCCCTGGAGCGGTTGGTTGGGTGTCATCCTGTGCACCAGAAGGTGGCTGGGGTGATTCCCGCTCAAGGGCCCATGCCCAGGTTGCAGGCTCGATCCTGGGTAGAGGCATGCAGGAGGCAGCCGATCGATGTTGTACTCTCATATCGATGTTTCTCTCTTTCTCTCCCTCTCTCTCTAAAAAGCAATAAAAGATGCTCAACTGAAAGGATTTAAGGAGTTGTATAAGCATTCAGGCCAAGTTATCAAGAGGAAGAATCCAGGATCCCCTGGGTTTCTCCATATTAACATTCGCTGTCAGAAGACCAAAGTAGCATCTGCAAAGCTTTGAGGGAGCAAAACTATGACTTAAGAATTTTATTCCCAAGAACTGTCGTATTTATATTCATTTGGGGACCATTAGGTCCACTAACAATTTTTTTAAATGTTTTTATAATAAAACTCAGACAACCAAAAGATAATTCAAAATAAGTCAGAAATAAGGAAGTTACTGAACAAAAGAACAAGAACTGAGTCTCGGATTCTTTTAAATGTAAAACTAAGGCTCCATAACTGTGAACATTAATTTTAAGTCAAAATGAAAAGTATATAATTCCTTTAGATATCCATATTATGTAAAAATGAATAATTAAAAAAGCATATAATGCACTGTGATAAAAATCTCAGATCATAACAAAATTGGGATGGGGAGGAAATATGAATCCTTACATTGGTAATCTTTCTTAGTAAAGAGTTGATTGATATTATTATCCACGGTTTTGTTTCTTGATAAATCAAGAAATGGAGGTTTGAGTATGCTACTTTTTAAAAAAGTAAAGACAAAAAAATAAAAAATAATAAAAATAATAAGAAAGTAAAGACATATATAAACTGTATCAGTAACTGGTGAGTTGAGTTGAGAGTAGAGAAAGTGGGAGGCAAGGACAAGGACTGGACAGGAGTTGAAATTAAAATGATTTTCAAGGATATGCCAGGCAAATGCAAAGTGAAAGAAACCAGGATCCATGGCAGGAATATCAGGAAATGGTGAATTGAAACCAAAAATTATTCAATGAGAAAAATCGTCACCCATAATGACAGAGGATATAAAACACAGTGACAATACATGTCATGACACTTTACGTTCCAGATAATGTAGCATCAAAATATAGGAAAGAAAAACTATTGATAAATACAATGTGAAGCCAATAGAAATACAAGAGTAGGAAACTTTAACTCCTCTCTCTTGGTACTTGATAGTTAAGTCTAACCATTATACTGTACACCTGAAACAAATTCAAAATAATATTAAATGTAAACTGTATTTGAAAAATAATATAAAAAAATAAAAGGTCAAAGTAAACATAATAAGAATATAAATAATCCAAATAATATGCTTAATAGTAAAATTAATCAAATATGAGTATATATGATATATTAAATTCTGTACACAGGGAATAGGTAGGTAGGTAGGTAGACAGACAGACAGACAGACAGAAACTTAGATCCATAGATAGATGGACAGATAGATACATAGATACACATACATAGATAGACAGAGGCAATGACATCCCAGTAGCATGTGCATAGTGAGTGCCCATATCTTGGCTTTAAATATCAGCCTCCACTGAAATGAACCAGAGCTGATCAAAGAAATGATTGATTCCAAGGCTGAGGTAGGGAAAATGCAAGATGAGCAGATGAACCTAGAATATCTCATTGTGCCAGAAAGTAAAGAAATAATTAATGAATGACGGACATGTATCAAAGGACACTGGGCTCCCTCCCGGGCAAATCTGGGACAATTGGACATCAAAATAACTAACGACAGAAAGGATTATAAAATAAGAATCCATGCGCTCCTGCTGATACAAATAAATGTGACAAAGGGAAGGCTTTCCTTCCAACAGAAACCTAACAAGTAAGAAAAATGGAAACAGAAAACCCCACCTAGCAGCTGCACCGAGGTAGCTGATCCTGCAGGAGTCATCCGTCGGAGGAGGATGACTAGGAACCGAATATTGGCATAAACTCAGAAAGAGTCCCCACCACAGACTGATCGGTACTAAATGGAAGTGGTGAGCTTACGGTAGGATCCGGAACAGACACCGACATAAGCAGGTAGCAAGGCTCACATCTCCAGGATGCGATGGGTCGCTGCCAGGTACCTCCTGCCACAGGCACTGAGGGAGCACAGCACACGCCAGCACATCTGTGCACTGTGGTCTTCCTGCCTCGCGAGCATGGCCCGCGTCTGGAACTGAGGACGCATCAGGTGGGTCTGGGTTGCGGGTCATCGTAGACAATATAGGGCCCATCCATACCTTTCAAATTGTTGAAGATTCAAAAGACAGGTAAAACGGGGGAACTATTCCAGTTTGGGAGGAACTGGAGATGCATATTCTTGGAGAAGATCCTGGACCACAGGGGAAAGGTGCGGAGTTGGGACAGTTGATATGAATGGGGTCTGTGCAGTGAATGGGGTGGGTATTCTTGGAGGGTTGCATGGAGGAGATGTAGCAGAATAAATGTGGTTTGGGAAACACACGCTGCAATGTTTAGAGATGATGGGATATTATGTCTGCATCTTGCCCTCCAAAGATTCAGAGAAAGAATTATGAAGAGAGATAGTGCATGCCCGAATTGTGATAAAATGTTACAATTTTGGAATCTGGGTGAGGAGTATATGAGAGTTCTTTGTATTGTTCTGGTGACTTTTTCATAAGCTTGAAATTTCAAAGTATATTATTTTTTAAATATTTTTTAAATGTTAGTGAGAGAGCAGAAAAACAGATTGTCTAGTGACAGGTAATTTGGTCCGACCTATATAGAAAGAGCAATTTGGCAATATCTATCAAAATAAGCCTTTTTCTGGGTCTAAAAAAATGCATAAAGAAGTATGCAAAGATACATATGTTATAAGGATATTCAGTGCACCACAGATATAAGCTTGAAAAACTGAAAATGACCTAAGTCCAAGGATTCATTTGTTATTATTTAAAAAGTTCATCGTGTTCATACAACTTAATTCTCAGCTATTCTGAAACAATGAAGTATCATTCAAAGGACAACATAAAGAGGTAAACCAGCCCTAACCAGTTGACTCAGTGGATAGAGTGTCGGCCTGTGGACTGAAGGGTCCCAGGTTTGATTCCGGTCAAGGGCTTGTACCTTGGTTGCGGGCACATCCCCAGTAGGGAGTGTGCAGGAGGCAGCTGATCGATGTTTCTCTCTCATCGATGTTTCTAACTCTCTATCCCTCTCCCTTCCTCTCTGTAAAAAATCAATAAAATATATTTTTAAAAAAAGAGGTAAACCAAAGAACTTATATACTTATATGCATAGCCCACGGACACAGGCAATAGGATAGTGAAGATGGGGGGGGGGGTAAAGATAGGGAGGGGGGAGTGGAAGATAACTGTAATACTATCAACAATAAAAAATATATTTAAAAATTTTTTTAAAGTCAAACTGCTCTTGGATTAATTAGTTAATTTGATTGAAATAAAATACATAATTTTTTAAAAAAGGACAAACATAGACAGGTATGCTATCATTTTGAAAAAAACATATTTATTCATTAATTTGGTTATGAGTTCAGCAAACATTTATTGAATCCTGCTTTGCACAGGTTGTTGTGCAATGTATAAGATTTATAAAGATTTAAAAAAGACTGTATTTCCCCCTTCAAACCTCAAATTCCAGCTGAGGAAACAGACATTTAGACAAATAATATTTGTGATATATTAGGTGAAGAACACAGATTGTAGAACAATTTTCATAGGATGCTACTTGGAAATAAAGAATTACATGAGTGGTCATGTGTGTAAGTTACATGTATGGTGACGAAAAGCATGTGTGACATATTCCACTCCATTGTCAGTGGTTCTCTCTGGGGAATGCGTTAAAAGGGGGAAATTTCACTTTCTGTCGTGTTTGGAAATTTTTACGATGAGCATGCATTGCTTGTATAATCTGGGGTGTGTGGGGGGGGGTGGGGGCACTAAGAAGAAATAAACAACCTGCTGGTACCTGAACACAAAAACAAGGAAAAGATCGGTTTCTGTCTCTGATATTGAGAAGCAGCTTCTCCCAGGAGAGATTGACCTAAATTATTATTAATTGCAGTTGTGGGCCTGAGCACTCTGCCATCTCTGCAGTTTTGAAAAGTAAACAAACATCTTGTTCTCAAGATAATCCTGAACTGTTTATATTTGGTCTTCCTGAGAAGGGACGTGGGGTGACTCACCAGGACGGGGGAGGGGGGCGCGGGGACTGCGGTGCTCAGGGCTGCTGGCTGCTGGCTGCTCCCTCTTGTCCCCATTTAGCTGCAGACGGTACACTCCTCAGGAGCCACTCTCTACTCTGAAAAATCCTGGGTCCATGCTCTTCTCTGCTCGCTGCTAACTCCTGTCAACGGTGGGGAATCTAGTGGAGGGGGTGGTAAACTCAGAGGGGGAAAAAATTACATCTTTCTCTTCACTCACTTCTCACTAAAATGCAGCATTTCCTTCCCTTGCAGAGGCCGACAGAAAACGACTTTTGTGTTGCCCAGGACTTTGTCACCAAGAGAAATCACAGATATTTTCATGTCACGTTACTGTCACCACAGCTATCTCGAAGGATCATGTGCGCTCACCACTGTTTCAAAATGATGATGCTAATTAGACCTGTCCCTCGCTCCTGTTACTTCGTGTGTTAATAAAGAAGCACATTTATTACTCAATCAAAAATGTTTTTTAAATATTTTGATAACTGCATTTCAATATAATTGGAACCCTTCGTAATTGAATGCATTTTATTTCATGCTTTTAAAAGCTGTGCTCAGATAAGAGGTCCATGGCTCAGAAAGGTTAGGGTTTTTGTTGTTGTTGTTTTTGTTTCTTAAATATGTTTTTATTGATTTCGGAGAGAGGGAAGAAGAGGGAGAGAGGGGTAGAAAGATCAATGATGAGAGAGAATCACTGGTCGGCTGCCTGCAACTCGGGCATGTGCCCTGACTGGGAATCCAACCGTGACCTCCTGGCTCATGGGGCTAGCTCAACCACTGAGCCACAGGGGCTGGGCAGGTTGGGGGTTTTGTTGGTTTTTTTTTTTACCTGGAGGATTGTAAGAGATTGAAGGTCCGAGGAGACCTTGGATTGAATGTGTGTGTGCCCCTCCCCAAATTCATATGTTGAAGCCTAATAGTCAATGTGATGGTGTTTGGAGGTGGGACCTTTGGGGGTAATTAGGCTTGGATGAGGTCATGGGCAGAGCCCCATGGTGACACTGGGGTCATTGAGAAGGTGAAGTGAGATGATACTCAGATGATACTCAGAGCTTAAGCTGGGGCAGATGCCAGGTGGCAGGACTGGCAACGGGGCCCCGGGAGGTTGCCCCAGGAATCTGGTTCATCTCCAAGTCCCGTGCCCCTCAGGCCCCTCTCTCAAGAGGCCCAACACTCCAGCTGTGCTCATCGCGGAGCCCGCGTGAGAGGTAAAGCAGACACTGGTGGCCGGGGCTTTCAGCAGCATTGAGCCCGAGCTAATGGGCCTCTGACCCACTTTCCTAGCAGACTCATTACCTCCTGTTTAGTCCTGAACACACGGGCGGCTGGTGGGCAGAGCCGTCACAGATGGGAGGGGCTGGGATCTGGGTCAGCCACCTTCCGTCAGTGAACTCTGGCCTCAGCAGCTGAAGGCAGAGCCTGGAACAGACAGAACCAACATACCGTGTCCACCAGGGAGGCAGCCTCCATGTTAACGCTGCAAAGAGGCCGGTCTGAGCTCATGAGGGGTCCCCTACTAGATTCTTTGCTGTCATCTCTCCATCCCTGCCAGCCCCACCCCACCAAAACCCTCTCTGCTCTTCCCATTCATTCTTCCCACAGCCACTAGAGGGAGTTTTTCAAATCACAAATCAGATTTGGCATTCCCTGTGGAAAACACTTTGCTGTTACTCACCACTCTCAGGGTAAAACACCAAAAGCCCTAATAAAGGTCCCCGAGCTCTAACTGCTGTGGTCCCAGCTGACCTGTCCAGCCTCTTCTCTCACCACGCTCCCCCTTGATCACGGCTCCATTAGCTTTATTCAGCTCCCCCAGTGCACCACCATCCTAACCACCACAGGGCTTCTGTACATGCTGTTCCTTCAGCCTGCGATGCTTGTCCCTCCTATTGTTGCCTAGCTACCACTGACACCTTTCATAGCTCAGCTCAAAGTCATTTCCTCTGGAAAGCCTCCCTTGGCTAATATAGCAATATGATGATGATGATGATGATCATAAAATGATGATGATTTTTAAAAAGTAACATTTGGAGCTCGTACCATATGCTCAGAATATCCTAAGTACTTTGCATGTATTAATTCATTTAAACTTCACAACAAAACTCTGAGACAGGCACCTTAATCATCTCCAGGCTGCAAATGAAGAAACTGAAGCCCCAAAAGGTGAATTGTGTTCACACATAAGTTTGGCTCCCGAGCCCTCACTCTCTGGACCAAATCCCATGTCACACACACTCCACAGCACGTTCCTTTACTTCGTAGCATCGACCGTCGCCATTACCATAGCCAATTGGGCACTGAGTACATCGCAGGCGCTTCGATAAGCGTCTTATGAGCATCGCTGCTTGATTTTACGTTTGTTTGCAGGATTTGGGCCGTATGACAGCTCGAGTTGTTCACGTTCTTTCTCATACCCTGTTGGGTTTATATCCACAACAGAATATCGGTTCAAGGCAGGAAGCCTGAGAACGGTGAATCTGAAATACGAGTTGATGAGCATCGCGGCAATGATGCCAGTTCACTCGCTGTGCCTCATGGTAACACTCACTGGTGTCATCTCATCAGAGTCCTTGCAAAGCACATCCACATGCTTCCTCGGAAACCAATTATAAAGAGAGGGAATTCAGGGATGAGTGTTATCAATTTGACTTTTCACTCATGGCGGGGGGGGACCCACAGTGTGTTCCTGGACTAGGTCTTGCCAACACCAGCCTGAAGCCCTTTTCCTATTTAGTCATTTTGAAACAAAACCTCAAAATTAACTAATAAGCCAATGGCTTTCATTTTAGCCACAAAATACAAAAATCCCTAACATCAGGCCATGAAAGCAGCTTTACTCTTTTTCAATGATGAGCACACGATTAAATGTCCATCTACATTTTAATATGCGTTTGTTCCCCAAATCCAACATGATGCGTCATCCAAGGATGTATTTGTCAGCAAACTGTGCCGTTTATTACGTAATTAATTCAAAATAAATTGTGTGCATCTCTTTTTAAAGGAGGAAGATAAAAATTATCTCTTCTATATAACAATTGTATTAAATATGAGTGCAATCTTTAATAGCATGCTGGCCTAAATAATTAACAACTTTTTACCATATACCATATAAAAGAAGTGAAAGAGATTATACATCTCAGAGGGTTGGAGCGATTATTTCTCCCACGAGTGGGGAATGCCGATGGGCACCTCAGTGGGGGAAGAACTCTACAGAGATGAAACTGGTCACGCCATTCAGCCGGTTACTTGGGGCAGAACCGAGGTCACAAACAAGCCAGGTCTCCTGCCTCCCAGCCGGGACCGGGTTCAAGCCTCAATCTTAAAACATTTCCCTCCCCCAAACCCTCAACCAGAGGGTCTCTCCCAACTGCTGCCCACGGGCCACCACCCTCTACCCTCACTGGCCTCTCTCCCGTCCGGCTACTCACCCCCTCGGGAAGGGCCTCCTGCTGCCCACCGCCAGGGTTTGTCCAGGCCTCACTGCTGCTGAGCGGTTATTTCACTGTGTCAGGCCTGGGCCTCTCATCTCCCTGCCCCTGGACTGTGGCTCCTCCAGTGCCCGCTGGACCTCCCGTCCCTCTGAGCCTCCCTGTCCCGCCCAGCGGAGGGCTCGCTCTACACACAGCCGGGTCAGCCCTCAGCGCCTGCAGGACTGGGGTCGCTCCTAAGCTGGATTCACTCACATCCTGAGGGACAAGGTCCCGGGTTCAGCCACGCCCCAGGGTGGACAGAGGCCTTGTTTAGGGCAACACATGCTGGAGAGAACTGGGGAGACTTCCTGAGGAGGTGACATCACCTATCAAATGGGAGGAAAGTCCCCTCCCTGGCCCGGAGGGGTCTCCGAATACCCAGAGACGGCTCTGGTGGTGTCCCTTCCCCCTCCAAGTATATCTGGGTCTGACCTCACCCCATCCCCAGACCAAGCCCCCGGCACCTCTACCTCTAGTCTACCCTGGAGACAGAGGGACCTTGCACAGCGTGAGTCAGTTTGTGTCAGCCCCTGCTCTGACCCCTCCAGTGGCCCCCATTTCCTTACCCAGGGCTAACACACCCGCGTGCACATCCATCCCGCTGGCCTGGCCCAGATCAGAGGGCCCTGCCCTCTCCGGCCTCCTACCTCCCACCACACCTGGAGGAATGTGAGTTTCTTAGTCCCACACACAGATGGAGCTGTCCCTCACCTCTCAGCTGCGGCACGTGCCCGGCTCACTCTTCCTCACCATCTGCCAACAGCCGGCCCCTCCCTGTCCTTCCTCACTCCTCTGCCCCGTCCTTGAGTCCTTAGCTCTCAGCCTCCACCCCTCAGAGAGGCCTTGACCGCCTGTCCACCCTTCTGGGGTAGCCTGACCCCTGGGTGCCCTGAACCTTCATCGCACGGGCCACAATGGAAATTCATTAATGTGCTTGCTGACTTGCTGTCTGTTTCACCCACAAGTTTGTCCCGCTCACTGCTATTTCCTCAGTGGCTGAAACAATGCCTGGTACATAGTAGGTGCTCAACTAACATTGGTTGAATGAATAAATGCACAAACAGCTAGGGGTGGCTGTGTGTTGCAGCCCATAAAGGCCTCAATGGATGTGAGGGGAGGTTCTTTATAAAGATGATGAAACAGACTTACAAAGAGGCCTTCACCTTGAAGAAGGGTCTCTGCAAGCCCAGACCCCAACTCTGCAGACCCCGCCTCCTCTCCCCATGGTTGACCCCAGGAGGAACACGCTCCTCTCCCCTCAGCCAAGTTGGTCAAGGACCAGTCAAACCAAGGACCAGTCAAAACACAAGCCAAGAGTGTTTTACAACAGCGTGGGGTAAATCACCAGCCTGAGTCTGTGACACGGATCTCCCTCCCCCTCCAATGCCACTCTGCTGAGGAGACCGCCTGTGGTCTGAGTCTCCGTGGCCTCCGTGTGTACAATGGAGAGACTTTGCCAGGATTGGTGAAAAGAACCGTGAATGTTACTTGGTGTGTGGCGACCCACATCATCTCTCTCCAATCCCACCCCCTCTTCCTTCCTTCAGCAGCCCTCAAATCGGGAAAATTCTGGAATGCAGACGCTGTCTCTGGGCATTCAGAACCAATCACCAAGCTTCTGCCTACCTCATGGGGCCATCAAGCTTCTTAATTAATTATGATCTGAAAGGGTTTGATGTTCCAAGAATAAAAAGGCATGAGGGAGCCCAAGCTATTTTAAGGAACATTAATTATTTAATGGACATTATTCGTAGAAAATTGAGACTAACTGTTAAATATAATTTTAAGGTTGAGAGCATTATGGTTATTTTAACCCTAAATCCCCTTCTCTCTGGCCCATTATCGAGAGGAGGCTATAACTCTAGCAGAAGAAAGAGGAAGTTCCAGTCTGCGCTCTGTCATGAACTTGCTGTGTGGCCTCAGAGAGCTCACTGTCCCTCTCTGAACCTCAGTTTCAGTACCTGTGAGGGTGTACTAGATGGTCTCCCAGATGCCAAAGCTCTGACACCCTCTAGGATTGAGGCGAATTCCTGATCATCGCCAGGTACTTCAGAAATTCCCCATCCTGAGCCCCCTTTTAAGGTTCATATTCACTGGGTCTGGGTGGGACCCGGAATCTACATTTTAACAAAGCTCAGAGTGAACCTATTTCCGGAAGTCTTTGGGACACACTTCAAAGAGAGCTGGCAGTGACTCCAGGACACCCAGGAGGATCCCTTTAGAAGAGATTTGGACGTGAAAGATAGTCATGCTTATTAGCAGCCTACAAGCTGAAAGGGCATGTTAAACGAGAACTAATGAATTTGCCCAGTCCTTGATATTCCTCCTCATCAAAGTTCAGGTGGTGAATTCTGGGGTTGAAAACATAAAAATTTTCTCTCGTAATTAGCTCCTAATCGGTTCACTGCAGTGAATCTCCAAGGACAAGTCATAATTCTTGTCCACGGGAACTGAAGATGTAACGCACACACCGCTCACCTCTCTGCAGAGAATTTACACAAATGGATGTCCTACCACAGAGAGGAGAAGCTGGAATCTGAAACCCTGGGAAGTAACCCATCAGTTTACCCACCCACCCTCCATCCATCTATTCACCCAGCCATCCATACAAACATCTATACATAATGCATATATTCATGCAAGAAATGTTTATTGACAACCTACTATGTGCCAGGCCCTAGGGATACAGATAATAACAAGACATTTTGGTCTCCACCAGGATTCATACGTTAAACAAGTAAACACACTAAATGTTTACCAATAGTGGAAATGCTACGAAGGAATCAAATAGGTCTCTGAGACAGAGAATGGCAAGACCGGAGCGAAAGAGACTGAGTGAGTAATCAAGGGAGACTTCCTGAGGAGGTGACATTAGAGCTGAGACCTGGAGGATGAAGGGGCACATGTGAACAATCTTCCAGACGGACAGAACAGTACGTGCAAAGACTGTAGACATGAACTGCTCAGGAGCTTGGAGCACTCCTCACTCCAACTCCCCTGTCCAGGGGCCAAATGATCTTCTAGCTTCTGCTCAAACACTTTAGGTGACAGAGACCTCACGGCCTATGGGAACTGCCTCACCCATTGTTAAGAACGTTGATAGGTCAAACGTTCTTTCTCATATGGACCCTGTAATGTTCACTAACTGGTCCAGGTGTACTTTAAGACCAGCCAAGTTACTCCAAGCTGGTCTACAAGATGCCTTTGGAAAGCTAAAAACAATAATGCCCCAGCTAAGTCCTCTTTGCCTGATGTGGCACCCTAGCTCCCTCAGTCATGCCCCGTACGCCATGACATGTGTTCTAATGACCCATGCTCAACTTACCCGAAGGACAGAACTGATGAGGTCTGGCCAGAACTGCAGCAAGTGGGACTCGCGTCTCCCCTATTCTGGGTGTTATAACTCTATCACTGAAGCTCGGGGCATCCCAATCTTTGCTTCTCCCTTCACACTGATAAAGCAGTGATCACTAGCCAGAAGAGCATCAGGCTCTTGTTTCTTGGTAACCCTTCAAGCTCATCACAGCTGACCCACAGCTCAGCTGATGCTGTGATCGATGCTTGGCCAGAAATATGTAGGTCTGGCTGCTCCCTCACTCCTGAGGCAGCAGGCTTTTGTAAAAATCCAAGGATGGCAGAAGTCACGTCCATGTTTCTCTCACTGTGGCCCTGGTACCTGGACAGTACCTGGAACATAGCAGGTTCTCAATAAGCCTCAGGTGAATGGTAGCAGATGCGTGAATGAGCAACCAGCCCACCTGGGCTCTGGTCCTGACCACCTCTTACCAACAAGGGAGAATTTCTCGGCCCCTCACAGCCTCAGTTTCTCCACTTACAAATGGGTCTCCTAGTTCTATTCATAAATCGCAGTGAGATAGACAGAACGGGTGACAAAGTCTATCACACCAGGGTGCCGGAAGAGACTGCCGCCTGGAGCCTGGGCCTGGCCCTCCATGGGCCACTCAGAGCCAGACATTAAGGCATCTTGCTGGTGCTGAGCAGGGATCACTGGATCCTGGGGCCAGCGGGTTAAGTGTCCAGGAGAACATTAGCTAACCTTTATTGAGCACTCGCCATGTGTTAGGCACATGGTTTACTCATTGCATCCTCACGACAGCCAATGAGATGGGTATCCCCACTTTACAGGTGATAAAAGTGAGGCACAAAGGCATTAAGTTCAGCAGATAGTAATCGCTAATAGCTTTCGGTTCCAAGTGCTATTGGACCTCTTGATTAGTATGCCCTGGGGCCTGATGCTGGGTCTTCCTCCCTAAGATGTAAGGCTGCAGGTGCAAAAAGGCCCTGGACTGCAGGGCTCACTGGAGGTGACCGTGCCATCCCCACCAGGCTTGGGCACCGATGGGATGACAATGGCCTTGTGGTGGGGCTGGAGAAGCTGCTCTTCATGCCCTGATGGTGCCTTGTGTCTTGGATATTTTGTGCAGTTATCAAATGCTTTCCGTGCACCTGTAGATGACACAGTGTTTATCTCCCCTATCCTCAGGGCAAGCATTCGAGAGGCGTGTCTCTGCCCCCATCTTACAGGTGAAAACGCTGAGGCTCCAAGAACCAGAGGTTCTCCTGCTTGTTATATCTTTCTATCCCCTGCACCCAGAACATCAACCTTGGTTTGCCCTAGATCACCTTCCCCAACCTTTGTCGGAGGCCTGGACAGGAGGGTGTGTGGAGAGAACAGGGTGAAGGTCAGACAATGTGAGGAAGAAGAATAGGGGGCAGCCAGGAAGGGATGGCCTTAGGCAGGTGTGGACTCCTCTGCCCTCAGCCATGTGAGACCCCAGGCAGCTGTGTTAGCCTTCTTGAGCCTCAAGAACTTCATGTGCAAAGTGGAGAAAACACTAGCAACTCCTCATTATCAGACCGATTATGTGAGAAAATGTAGCAGAGTTCCAGGAAGGAATAGGAACTCAGTAATTTTAGGGAGATAATGGGAGGGGAAGGACAGGTATTGGGTGGAGAAAGGGGGACAACGAGAACACAGGGGAAGCATCCACCATCGTAGGAGTGACAACCAGGGAGGAAGGGAACCTGGGCCTGCTCTGTTCATTCTCCTCAATGCACCTCCCGTCTAGCTGACTCCCCCCTTCTCCCTCCTCGCATCTCTACAACACCTTCTCCCTGCCACACAGTTAGAAATATGCTAGTCACACCATCTGTGCTGGGATCCTCACCACTATAGCAGAGCCCCACTGTATTAGGATTACCCCCGGGCTGGCAACCCCACTGGACCGAGCTCCACTATTTTAGGAAAATCCACTAGCCCAGGTGCTCAACGAATGCGTTGAATGAATAAACTTAAAAATGAAACGCATCCTCAAAAGACGAAACATAAAATTACCATTTGATCCAGCAGTTCCACTTCTAGGTATATAACCAAAAGGATTGAAAACGGGCTCTCAAGGAGATATTTGGACTCCCATGTGTATAGCAGTTATTCACAATGCCAAAAGCAACCCAGTGTCCATCAAAAGGTGAATGGGTAACTAAAACATGGTCTATACATACAAGAGAATATTATTCAACTTAAAAAGGAAGGGAATTCTGACACATGATACAACATGGATGAACCTTGAGAATATTATACTAAGTGAACTAAGCCAGACAGACACAGAAGACAAATACTGTATGATTCCACTTACACGAGGTTCCTAGAGCAGTCAAAGCCATGGAGACAGAAAGTAGAAGGGTGGTTGCCAGGGGAGGAGGCGGGCGGTGGAAGGAAGAGGAGGGGAGGGGAGAGGAGGGGAGGGGAAGTGAGGGGAGGACAGGGCAGTTGTTGTTTAACAGGTACAGAGTTTCAATTTTACAAGATGAAAAGAGTTCTGGAGATGGATGGTGATGATGATTGCACAACAGTGTGAATGTAGTTGGCACTATTGAGCTGCACGTGGTAAGTTTTATGCTTTGTGTATTTTATCACAATTTTTTAAAAAACTGAAGTATGACTCTACCTAGAGAGCTATTTGACCTGGAGTTTCTATAATTGTTTGAAAAGACAATAGGTGGCAGTTTCCAGAGCCAGATGGGCCTTTAATTCATCATCAGAGTGAGAGGAGGGTTCATTAGATATCTAATGATTGATTTTAAAATTCTCATCGAACAACCTGGTATGTAGATTCAGAATCAGCTTGCCCTGCAATTAACTAAAAACCATTCGTGACAGGAATTCATATATAATTGCTATCAGTGGAGTCAACGTGTAAGAATATTCCAAGCATTTAATTGACTTTTAAAAGAATAGCTACAGCAAGCTAATTAAATATCAAGTTAGGGAATGTGTTAATTGATATTTAATAAGGATGTCAATTGATGTCTAACTAGCCAATATGTCTCATAAAATATGTCAATTAAATGCCTAAAGATCCTTTCCAAGAGGATTAAGAATTAAGCACATTGAGAATGTAATTGTTAATTTTTTTTAAAAAATTTCAAAATGCAACCCTTCCTGCTGGCTTTGCCTGGATTACAGAACCATCTAGAAGCCACTCTACCCGGTCTCCAGGCTGTCTTTATACACAGACTCACAGAGCTGGAGCAGGCTTCCACTGGGCTCATAGCCAACATCTGCATAAAATTGGGGCCCAGGAAGGGTGAGTGAACCCCATCCAAATTCCCCATCAAGGCAGAGATGAGCTTTGCCTCCACTCAGCTGATTTGAGATGGAAGTGTCCACTCTGCCCAACCACCCCCGCTCTGCCCTGAGACTCGTCCTTTCTGGGCGCCACCACTGCTGAAACCCACACATCCCAGGACCTCTCCTTCCTGTCTGCTCCCTGATCACACTGGGAAAGTGAATCAGGACAGCCCCAGGTAATTTGGAACCAACAGGAGAAGCTCTCCTGCTCACCAAACAATATCAGTGATAATAGTAACTTTATCCATTCTTTCACTCATCTAACATGTACCGTGGGCCAACTGTGTGCTAGGCAGTCTGCCAGGAGCTCACAGTCCAGTTGGGGAAGAATTAAGACAAGTGGTTCCCAAAACCGGTTTGGCTCAGTGGATAGAGTGTCGGCCTGCGGACTGAAAGGTCCCAGGTTCGATTCCGGTCAAGGGCATGTACCTGGGTTGCAGGCACATCCCCAGTACGGGGTGTGCAGGAGGCAGCTGATCGATGTTTCTCTCTCATCGATGTTTCTAACTATCTCTCTCCCTTCCTCTCTGTAAAAAATCAATAAAATATATATATTTTTTTAAAAAAGACAAGTGGTTCAAAGGTCACTAGAGTCACATTCATGAGAAGTTGGGTGTGTGATAGAAGCCCATGATGGGCCTGACCTGGTCTGGGTGGTCAGGAAGGGTCTCCAGCAGAAGTGATGTTGGAGCTGAGATTGAAAGATGAGTCCATGGTGACCAGTTGAGGAGACAGGGAGAAGGATGAAAGAACATTCCAGGTCCTGGGATGAGATGATACATTGCGTATTAGTTTGAGGTCAAGACCTGCAGGCGTTGCGGCCATCTGTAAGATCTGAGTTTTGGACCAATTATCTACAGCTGCATAATAAGTCACCCTAAGCCACTGCCATTTTATTATACATACTATATGCTCACTGTGGGTCAGAAATTCCAACAGGAAACAATATGAATGGCTATTCTCTGTTCCTCAATGTCTGGAGCCTCACTTGGGAAGATATGAGTGGCTGCAGGTGACTCAATGGCTAAATTGGATATGGGGGTCAAAAACTATCTACAGGCTTCTTCACTCTTATAGCTGGCTCCTAGGCTGGAATAATTCAAAGGCAGAGCTCAGCTGTAACTGTCAACCAAAACACCAACATGTAGACTCCCCATGGCTTGGGCTTCCCCCCAGCATGGTGGCCTCACAGTAACCAAAGCATCTCACACAGTGACTCAGGGTTCCAAGGCTAATGTTCCACCACTAAGACAGAAGCTGCATGGCCTTTCAGGTCACACAGATCATTTTTGCCACACTGTTTGTTGAAACAGTCACCACCTAGATTCAGGGGAGAGAATTTAGTTTGTAGCCATGTCTGAAAACCACCACAGATCTTTATCATGAGAACAGCGGAAGCCGTGAAAGGATGTAAGTAGGGAATAACATGATCTGATTTGTATTTTAAGATAGAGTAGAGAAGAGATAGTCAGGGAACAGAATTGAGGCAAACAGACTGGTAAGGAAGCAAGCCATAATAGTGCACAGATTACGGCAATGGCAGTAGAGACAGAGAGAAGTTGACAGATTCTAGAGACATCTAAGGATGTAGGATCAACAGGCCTTGGATATGGATTACTTGTGGGGGATTAGAGAGAGAACTGTCCAGGATGACCCCCCCCCCCCCACTTCCTGACTAGACTTTTGAGGAGTGAGGAGTGAGCAACATCATTTCCTGTGATGAATGAGGCAGAGTATGGGTGGGAGGTTTAGGAGAGACAAGTTTTGGTAGGGAAGAGTTATGTTCAGTTTTGGATGAGTTGAGTTTGAGATGCCTTTGGGGCATCCATGAAGAGCTGTGGCCTTCCATCAGAAATGCAGGTCTAAAGGGCAACAAAATCTCAGACATATGCCGAAGCAATTTCTTCACTGATACAGCTCCTAGAGCAGTTGAAACTAAAGAGAAAATGAACAAATGGGACTACATCAAAATAAAAAGCTTCTGCACAACAAAAGAAACCATCAACAAAACAACAAGAAAACCCACTGCGTGGGAAAACATATTTGCCAACGTCATATCTGATAAGGGCCTAATCTCCAAAATTTATAGGGAACTCTTACAACTTAAGAAAAAGAAGATAAACAATCCAATCAAAAAATGGGCAAAGGATCTAAATAGACACCTTTCAAAAGAGGACATTCAGAAAGCCAAGAGACATATGAAAACATGCTCAAAGTCACTAATCATCCGAGAAATGCAAATCAAAACAACAATGAGGTACCATCTCACACCTGTCAGAGTGGCTATCATCAACAAATCAACAAACAACAAGTGCTGGAGAGGATGTGGAGAAAAAGGAACACTTGTG
>NW_005871138.1:4652475-4690182 GCF_000147115.1 Myotis lucifugus
AAACCTTATCACATTACTCTCCTGATTAAAACCCTTCAACAATAATTGCGAATCCTTATGTGCTATTCGCTGGTATAGGCCCTTTACATATATCAACTCATTTAATCCTAAGAACCACCCTAAGAGATGAAATAGTTCCTCTCCTGTTCTCCTTTTGCAGATGAGAAAACGTGGATGCTGAAGGTTAAACAACCTGCCTAAGGCCTCCCAGCTCATCAGTGGCCGGGCCAGGATTTAAACGCAGGCCATGTGGCTCCTGAGATCATGCTCTTACCAGCGACAGTAAGCATTCTTTCCAAGGAAGCCTGGTGCGCGAGGACAACGTCCAAAATCCTTCTCGTAGCCAACCAGGGCCTGCAGGATCTCAGCTCTTCCTAGCCCTAACCCTAGCCCTTCCTCTACCCCAGTGGCTCTCAACCTGTGGGGTGCGACCCCTTTGGGGGTCAAACGACCCTTTCACAGGGGTCGCCTAAGACCATCGGAAAACACATATATAATTACATATTGTTTTTGTGATTAATCACTATGCTTTAATTATGTTCAATTTGTAACAATGAAATTGGGGGTCACCACAACATGAGGAACTGTATTACAGGGTTGCGGCATTAGGAAGGTTGAGAACCACTGCTCTACCCTGTTGTGCTCACTTCTCTGCCACAAAACACTCACAAGATTTCCCACCGCAGTCTGATTCTGGGAAACCTAAACATTCCCTTACAGCAGAGCCCTTCTTTCCCCAAAGCCAGGGCACACAGGGTAGAGGAAGAGAGAAAGCAGCTTACAGATAAGGGAACATGCCTCGGGGATTCAAACATCGCACAAAAGAAGCTCTAATGTCTTGAGTACCAGGCTGTCAAAGCTCTCGCCAGCACCCCTAGCGTGGAGCTCTGCCCCTCGGAGGAAGGTCACCCACCACAGCAAGCAGGACTCGTGGCACAGACTCCATGAACACGGCGCACTGAGCTGGACAGCAGAGCCTTGTCCCTGAGCCCACCTGGCCTCATCTTGCCCTTCCCAAGGCAAAGCCCTCTTCTTGCTATTGCATTAGCTGTGGGGGGGGGATAGAAATGCAATGGGAACCGGTAAGCAGAGAGAGAGAGAGAGAATCATCTTCCAATAGGTTCAAGCACCTCTTTCTTAGTCCATCAGGAAACCCACAGCCTCTCCCCCTGGCCTATCAGCTGGCCGATCCACACAAGAAATGCTTTCAGTGCTCGGTGCCATGGCGACGTGCTGCGGTGGTGAGGGGAGAGCGGGAGTGCCCACAGGCCCATGGGCGGCAGAGGGAAGGGGTGAGGGCGGGAAAGGAGAGGGTTAAGAAGCTGGCAGCCCACACGAACACCTTCCAGTCCGCACTCCTTTCAATTTCTTCTCTGTGAATTTAAATGCATTCTGTCACAGTGAGTTATGTCACCCGGAGGAAATGCCCAACTCGGGGACGTTTTTAAAGATTATTTTTTAGATCACCTATCACTATCCATTTGAGGAACGATTGTTCAAGCTGAAAAAATAAATTCAAAACTGTTCCCATCTAAGCAAGATGGAAAAATAACTTTTTCTATTCTTTCCTTTTTCTTTTTCTTTTTTCTTTTTTTTTAAAGAAGGCTTATTGCTGAAGGACAGGTTTGAAAATCTGTTTTCACCTTGTCTGGCTGGGTTGGAGCACCTCTGTAAGCCGAATATCATGCCTTGTCATAGAACAAACAGATGAAGGTACAGCCAGCTGTACGACCTCAGGTAATTCACTTAACCCCCCTGAGCCTTAATCTCCTCAATTGTTACACTGAGATAACAATACTGACCATGATCATCAAATGAGACGATGCCCAGGACAATCCTTGAAACGGAGACAGATGTAAGGTGTCTGTTCCACTAAACTGTCAATTCCTCAAGGGCTGGGAGCAGGCTCTGGCCAATTGTGCCCTCCCCCAGGGGATCTTGTACAGGGCCTGGCCCACAAAAAGTGTTTAATAAATGTTGGGTGGATGGATGGGTGGGTCGCTGGGTGATGGTTTGGTGGGTGAATGTCTGGACACACAAAGAGATGGATAAATGAAGAAGGGAGGATGGTGCTCGGCCAGTGTGGCTCAGTGGTTGAGCATCATGGTTTGATTCCTAGTCAGGGCACATGTCTCAGTTGCCGGGCTCAATCCCAAGTAGGAAGTGTACAGAAGGCAGCTAATCAATTGATGTTTCTATTGCTCTCTCTCTCCCTCTCCCTTCCTCTATGAAATCAATTTTTTAAAATATTTTAAAAAGAAATGTAATGATATCTGGAAAATAGCTTAAAAAGAAAAAAATAAAACAGCACTGCCAGGTAGCTCAGTCAACTGGAGCATTGTCCTGATAAAATTATGGGTTTGATCCCTGCTCAGGACAATCAACTAATGAATGCATAAATAAGTGGAACAACAAATCCATCTCTCTCTCTCTCTCTCTCTCTCTCTCTCTCTCTCTCTCTCTCCATTTTTAAAAATCTAAAAAAAAAAACCCATACAAACACAAACAAACAAAAAAAGGTTTTCCTTGTACTGGCCTCAATTGCAGTGTGCATACTCCCACCAATGCTGATCTCAAGCCTGCAGTATGACATCAGTGAGTGCAGAGCTGGAAAGAAACACCCCCAATTGGCATTTATGAGTCTATAGAAAACCAGACTGCACCAGACTGAAGGAAAAGTTGGTGGGGGGGCGCGGGGGAGAGAAAAGATAGAGAGAAATAAAGGAGGGAGGGGGAAAGGGGGAGGAGAAGGGAAAGAAAACCTTGAATAAATGTTTACCGTAGAGAAGAAAATAAAAATCCTCGGGTACCAGGGAGTGCCAGAAAGAGGAATGCCGAGCAGGCGGGACCCCTGGGTCCACCAGCATCCGTCATGGACCAGGACTGAAGCCGCCCATTTTCTAGAGTAAATTATTTCTCCTTCAGACTGAGGAGTGGGGTGTGAGAGTGTATATGGTGCAGAACAATGGTCCTCAATTATTTTTAAGAATTAGAAATCGTTCTTTTTTTCAAATGGAATCTTACTTGGAAGGCACAATGATAATTACAGCTGGTATTTATTAAGCATTTACTATGTACCGGGTACCGTCTAAGTACATTGCAGGGAACACCCCATGGAATCTTCCCAACAACCCAGCGAGACAGATAATGTCATGATCCCCAGTTCACCAGTGGGGCTGAGGCACTTGCCCAAGGTCACACAGTGAGCAGTGGGCCCAGGATTTAAATGCAGGTGCTGATGGCAGTCCTAACCACTCTGCTTTCCTGTCCTGATAGAGCAAAAGAAAAAGGGCTCTAATATAAGGTTACATATCAATTATACCTCAATTTTAAAAATAAAAAATCTAAGGTGAGAGGAAAAATAAAAAAAATAAAAAATTGTTAAAGGAATAATAAAGTAAAAAAAAAGAAAAAGGAATGGAAGGGCTGTCAGCTGAACTCCCCCCTGCAGGCCGTAAGCCCAGCAACTCAAGACCCCACAGGGAGCCAGAGTCTTAACAGGTGCCCCCCTGGTTCTGCACCCAGCGGGCTGTGTGTCCTTGGAAAAACCTCACCTTCTCTGAGCCTCGCTTTTCTCATTTATAAAGCAAGGTGGTCACCTCCTACAACTATGACAGATCATGCATTGGCAAGTCTCACTCTAATAAGTCACACTGCCTGCGATGGGTTTACCTCTGGGACACCAAGACCCAGCTGGCTTAGAACGCAGTCAGTGTGAGCCTCTAGGGCAGTGATGGCGAACCTTTTGAGCTCGGCGTGCCAGCATTTCGAAAAACCCTAACTTAACTCTGGTGCCGTGTCACATATAGAAATTTTTTGATATTTGCAACCATAGTAAAACAAAGACTTATATTTTTGATATTTATTTTATATATTTAAATGCCATTTAACAAAGAAAAATCAACCAAAAAAATGAGTTCGCGTGTCACCTCTGACACGGGTGTCATAGGTTCGCCATCACTGGTCGAGGACATTCCTGACAAAACTGAGAGGGATCACTTCCGTCATGACATTAAAGCTCGTAGGGATGACTTCATTTTCAAGGACCCCTATTTTTAAGTCACTTTGGTAAACGCAGAGTAAACGTGAGTTCCCCACACTGCCTTCATGTTCGTTTACAAACGTGCGTGAAATGAAACCTATTTCTGTTCAGGAAGCAACAACAAAGAACAGGAAGGTGGTCAGTCCATTGAGTGTTACTTTCTTTGGGACTCAAATCCCTTTGAAAACCTAAAGAGAAAAATGGACTTTTCTCCCCAGAGAAACGCAGACACTTGCTAAACTTTGGATATAACTTTGGGACGGGCAGGATGAGGGGACTGTCAGCCCCAGGATAAGGGAGGGTCTTAGCAAATAGAAACAAGTGTCTCTAAGGTCCAGGAAATCCTTCAGGTCCGCCCTGCAGCGCCTCAATCAATGCAGAAGGATAGCCAGGGGCCACGCAGACACAGCCTGAGATTGTGAAGTGAAGAATTCTCTCGATAGATAAATCTCTTAATGAAATACAAACAATTAAGCTAAAAGTCCTATCAAATGTGGTCTGTCACTCAGCCGCCTGACACTTAATTGAATTTCTTTTTCCATCCCCTGGCTCCTTTTCCCTGATAAACAAATTCATTCACCACAGATCAAGTTTCTCTAACCCAGAAACCAATGATAGTCAATCAACTAATTGACACAACAAAGACTTCTATTAAAAAAAAAAGAGGTCCCCTAATTAAAGTGGGAATGACATGTTATAATACTCTGGTGTCTGCTATTAATTACTCTGTGGTTAACCCTCTCCCTCCGCCTCGGGGACCTGGCAGAGAACTGGAGGAACGAGGGAGCCACAGACCCGGATACAAGTCCACGTTCCAGCTTTATCCTGAATTTGCTGTGTGGCCGTGGGAGGTGGCTCCCCCTCTCTGTTTTCATCAGCTGTAACATAAGAGATAGAACTAGGCGACTGCCTCCAGCTCTAGCTCTTACGTTCTGTGATCCAGAGGACAGCCTGAGGCTGCGTCTTCACTCTGTGATGGCAGATTAGCCAGGGTAGCTGCCGGCAGCTCTCACACAGCCTCAGCTTGAAAACGCAGCCCATCTTCAGTGGGCTCCCTCCACCTGCACCTGGAAATGCAGCAGCCCCTGAATGCATTCACCGTCTCCCTGCGCCCTGCTCACACACACATTCATACTCTCTCTCCTGCAGCACACTCCCTCACACGCCCATCTCTCACATGTACACATACACACACACACACATAGTGTTTCCTCCTGAAACATACACGCACATGGTTAGACACAAGCCTCTCTAGAGGGCAGATGCCCTCAGGGCCATGCGCACGCTCATCTCCCTCACCCGGGGCACACAAGCACACATGTATGCAGTCCGGACTCCCTTCTAGAGCCAGCCCCCTCCAACAAGGCCACGCACACACGTGTTTACCCACCCAGGTGCCGCACACGGTCACTGTCGCAGGTGAGCTGGGGCTGGATGTGAGGAGGTTTCCCAATCGCAAGGAAGTTTGGCTGGGGCAGCCCGGAGGACCTCGGAAACCCAGCGACTGGCCCAACAGCATTTTCCAGGACTGTCTGGGTTCCAAGTGTCAACCAAGGGCTGCAGTGCCCTCCCTGCGCCTGGCACAGTGTGGGAAGGGGAATGGTGACCGAGACAGACACTGGCCCAGAAGCAGCTCTGTTCCCGGCGGCCCCTGCCCGACTCACCTGCAGGCGGTGTGAGACCCCATCCTTAGGCCCTGACACATCCGGGGTCTAGTTTAAAAGTGGCATTTTCACATCATGGTCAAGGTGGCCTCTGAGCCAGGCCTTACAGGACGCAGGAGAGGGTGTACCAGGCAGAGACACAGCCTGAACAGAGTCAGAGAGGCTGGGAAGAGGGGTGCTGAGAGGGAGAGGCAGCGCCATGCAGAGGTATGAGCTGCCCAGCCCCACTGCTCACTGTCTTCCAGGCTTGGGCCAGTCGCTACGTGTCTCTAAGCCTCAGTTTCCTCATCTGCAGAATGGGGATGATGGCAGTAGCCCCAGAGAACCACCATCCATTCACTCTGTGCCAGGCACTGATCCAGGCACTTGGAGTTGTGAAGATTACAGATGATGGATGCCAGCTCTTGGTGCCATGTCTGCACACACACTGGGCACCAGCTTGGCTGGACCCCCAGGCAGGTGAGGAAGTAGAATGGGAGGCCCTGAAGGCCAGTGGAAAGTCTGGACTCTGTAATGAATAGTGGGCCTCTCATGCTCTTCTTGAACAGGATGTACAGAAAGGAGCTGATAGAAGGATGAGAAGGACTGAGGGCTGGTCTGGGAGGCCTACCTGGAAGAGGGGACCCGGGAGAGGGACTGGTGGTGGAACCCCAGACTCAAAGCACATCTCCAGGGAAAGACACAGTCTCAGCCCTGACCTCCTCTGGGCCCACCCCCACTCCCCGCAGGGACCCCTTCCAGGGCAGGGCCTGGTTTCCCTGTGGGTCTGCAAAGCCAGGCTGGGGTAGTGCAGAGGGCACACTTCCCTCCCCCTCAGACACAGAGCGGATGCTCTCTCCCCGCATCTGATGCCTTCTGTTGAGCTCATCTCCCTGCCTCTGTTTTCATGTTTTCCTCTCTCATGCTGGCTGTGAAAATACTTGCTTTTGAAAGTTGTTGCCATAACAACCACTTCATTACACGCCAGGCCCAGTATCTCAGAAATGCAGAATCTTTCCTTAAAAGCGTGCACGCTGCACATCAAAGGGGAATAGGAGCTCATTATTTTTACATTATTTTGCAGGCAAATAGATATTTTCCAATACACATTTCTTTTCTAAGTTGATTTTCTTGTTCAGTGGAAATGCACATTTCTTTCTTAACGCTTTCCTGCCTGCAGGGCTCAGGGCCTAGAAACCTAGTTCCTCAAAGCAGGAGGGGAAAGGCATTTCTTTGCTGGGACATCCATTCCTCAGGCACCCCCACACACACACACACACACACATACACACACACACACACACACACACACACACACACGCACACTGCAGCTCATGAGGATAATAGCTCTGGTTCACAATTTAACTGCACCCAGAAGGTCTAGAAAAGGCAGAAATTCTTTGTTTAAAGTATTACATATGCCTCCTTTCTCCCCCATCGACCCCTCCCCGGCCACTCCCACCACCCAGGACAAGCCCCCGCCGCCCCAGTGTCCGTGTCCATTGGTTATGCTAATATGCATGCATACAGGTCCTTTGGTTGATCTCTTACACACACACCCCGCCCAAGGCAGAAATTCTTAGTGTGCCTTCCATCCATATGCCTTCACTGGTCTGACTTTGTTCTAACCAAGATTTCCTAACAGTGAAGCCGATTATGTAAAGAGCCAAAATAGAACCAAACCACACAAACAAAAATCTTCACCGTCTGAGGTGGAGATGTGGCCCAGGTGGTTGTTTCCTGGCCCAGAGGCCATCGTCAGAGTATAATCGGTCCCGGTAAGGGAGGCCTAGCCTGCCTCTCTCCCCTCACTAGCGCAAGGCCGTGGTTTCTGTCTGGCTGGCTCACTGCTTTCTCACCAGCACTTAGAACAGTGCCCAGGCCTGCAGGTCCTCGGGAAAGAGATGTTGCATGGACCAATGAGTGACTGCGCTGTGAAAACCATCCTCATAACAACTCTGCAAAGAAAGGGATTAGCATCCCCATTATTCAGGCAAAAAGGTCAAGGCTTAAAGACAGTACAATAGTGCCCTAGCTGGTTTGGCTCAGTGGATAGAGCATCTGCCCGTGGACTGAAGGGTCCCTGGTTCGATTCCGGTCAAGGGCACATATCTCAGTTGCAGGCTCGATCCCCAGCCCTGGTCAGGGCACTTTCTCATATCGATGTTTCTCTATAGTAACAGTAATAACAACAATAATAGCTGACATTTTCACGTTTTTATTGAAGCTCAATGTGCATTTAAAAAGTACACCTATCTTAAGTGCCCAGCTCCCTGACTTTCCATAAAATGAAAACCTCCAGGCAACCAACACTCAGATCCAGAAACAAAACACCTGGAGGGAGGGGGGAGCCTGTGAGCAGACAGTTTCTCAGGTGGTTTACCCTCATCCCCTGAGGGCTACATGTCCGCTTTATGTGGATTTCTGTATCTGCTGCACTTTACAAGGGAAAGGGCAAGTCCCCCTTGAGTTGCTACCTCCCTAGCCCTGTCCTGACCTCTGCTGTCATGGATTAGTTCTGCCTGTCCCTGTGCTTTCCGGCTCCTTGCATGCCTGACTTCTTCCCCTCGTTATGTTTTTTCAGATCCCCCTTGCAAACGACCATCATTCACCGCTCTGCTAACGCAGCTAATTTTTAATGAGCATTTACTATGCACCTGTAATTCATTCAGCCTCCCAGTTCTCTAAGATGAAGGCACCATTGTACGCGATCTGCCTGGAGCCCCACAACCGTGGAGACTTGGACCCAGCACTTTACGGTCCCCAAACTCCTGCCGTTGCAGGACCCTCTTTCCTGGATGACTCAAGGCTCTCGCTAAGCACAGTCCAAGGGTGGGTTCGGCCAGGGGTGAGTGGAGAGCTTTTTGCTCCCACATTACATGGCCCCAGCACGCTCTGCCTCCATGTCTTGTAGCTGCTTGTCTATTTATCGGGCTCCTGAGCTCACTGTCAGGCTCCCAGCTGCTCCCTGCTGCCCTGTCACTGTGCCTGTACTAATCCACGGCACCCAGGAAACCAAACACTGGGGGTATTAGAATTGTGTGCCAAACAAGAGCAAGTGGCTATGAACAAGGACTTGCCAGCCCATCCGTTACCGACAGTGCTATCTGGCTTAGCTGCAGTCCTGTTTGTTCCCTGGGTCCAGGAAGGTGAAGTTTCCAGATAAGCCATTCATAAAATGTTTCCCTCTTTCTTTGATGGCTTCAATGTTTTGTGGTTTGGGGTCTGATGACTTCATTCTTTTCTTTTTTTAAGAATAGTTTATTGATTTTTAGAGAGAGAGGAAGGGGGGGAGAAGAGAGCAACATCGATGTGAAAGCGTAACATCAATTGGCTGCCTCCTGCACGCCCCCTAGTGGGGATCAAACGGGGCATGTGCCCTGAGCGGGAATGGAACCAGCAAGCTTTTGGTGCATGGGAGGTCACCCAACCAGCTGAGCAATACAGGCCAGGGCTCTTTATTTTATTATTATTTTTTTTAATAATCCTCACCTGGAGATTAAAATGCTCTTATTAATTTTAGAGAAAGAGGGAGCGAGAGAAACATCGATCGATTGCTCCTGCACACACCTACGACCAAGAATCAAACCCACAACCTGGGTATGTGCTTTGACAAGAAATCAAACACATGACCTTTCGGTGCACGGGATGATGCTCAACCAACTGCGCAACACCGGTCAGGGCCTGAGGTCTTCGTTCTTGTCGGATTTCTAGAGCTGGTGCCAATGGTCAGCACCTGACAAGCTAGCTCAGGTCTTTGTAGTCCTGAAATCCTTCAGACAAAAGAGCCGGGAGGACAAAAGCCCTTTGCAGCTCTCAGTCTTGAGGCAGAAGTGAGCGCTGGCGTGTTGCCTGGGAAGGACTGATTTCGCCTGTGGCAGAGCTGGTGTCCTGTAACCCTGGGCATGAGCGGCTCGGCTCCAACTCCATTCACGGGAAGTTCCCTGCCATCCCTTCAGGCCCCTAGGCTGGCAGTTCACTTACCTAATTCTGAGCCTGCGCTGGGGACTCTAACATAAGCAGACGGGAGCCGCCAGCCTCCTGCGCCTCTGTGTGCAGCCCTCCTGGAGGGCCCACGCCAGTTCCCGGCCCAGCCTGTCCGCCCCTCCATCAGAGCACTCACTCACCTCCACAGGGCGCTTTTTGTCTTCTCCATATTATTTTAAATGAAAAACGAAACCTCCTGTCCCATTACCTCCCTTGGAAGAAGCCAATTTTGCATCTATTCCCCAGTCATGGCCACCTGCCTGCTGGCCTAGTCTGCTCTCTTGATTCTCTCTTGAGGAGCCACTTTTGAACACCTTACTGGTCCCTTCATTAATTAATGGGTTAAAAAAAAAATCTTTGACACAGCTTCCCAAAAAAAGAAGTGATCTGTCCCTTTAGGCCGTCACCATGAGCAGGACGAAAACTGCTTTCCTGGGTTTTACACACCCCTGCACCCGGGCCTGACAGCAGCGTCTCTCTCTTCATGGACAGGAATGGCAGCTGCTTGTTTTCTGACACTTTCTGCAGAAGCCCCGATGGCTGTGGTGTAAAAAGCCACTCCACCCTGGACCCACGGCTCACAATTGGCAACTGTGTCCCTTTAATGGATGCACACGTGTCTATCGAGAGTACAAACATAATGGTTTCTATGGAGACATGGTCACAATGACTAATTAGACAAAAGAGAGTGTTTTTCAAAGCCTTGAAAGACATCGTGGATATAATAAATGAACATCATCTTATTCAGTTGATGCATTCCTTCTCATTTCTCCCTGGAAACATCAATAAACGGTCCCTGGTGATTCCACCTTATTATGGAGTTGGACTCTTTAGCCACCCGGGCAGAGCCTTCCAGATCCTCACCTCAGGATTCTGATCGTGGGGCACAATCCGAAAGCAGCCTCGGGGTCTCTTGTCCGCTGCCAGCATTTCCAGACGAGCCATCCCACTCCAGTCCCACCTGCTCACTCCCATGGAGGCTTTGGGGACCTTATCCTGTCCCCTCCAGTACACCAGCCTGACTGGGCCATCGGCTGCCCCTCAGAGCTCACCCCACCACCTTCATTTATCTGTTTCAGAATGTTGGGTGTGACTTGTCGTGTTACCTTCCTCCCCAACAAAGCTGAGTATTAATCAGCCCACATTCTAAAGAAAAGGTATCCTTCTCCCCAAGGAGGTGTGCCCCTCGCATAACATGTTAGCAAAATCTCAGAAGTGTGGCTCAGCTGGTTGGAGCATCATCCTGTGCATCAAAAGGTTGTGGGTTCGATACCCAGTCAGGGCCTGTATAGGAGGCAACTGATTGATTGGGGTTTTTTTCCACTCTCTTCCTTCCTCTCGCTCTAAAATCAATAAAACCATATCCCCAGGTGAGGATTTAAAAAAATCTCAGAAGTGAGAGAGAGAACAGCCCCAGGCATTTCTTCCAATGGCTGTACACTGATCTGGTTGAGTTTTTCCACCCTCCCCTCATCCACCATGATCCCAGGTGAGAGGGAAAATGTTCAGAACGCAAAATGCCCAGACCTCAAACTATGACTTGGCAAGGAAAACAAACCTGTTTCGGCTACTGAGAAGTGGGTCTAAAAGCCACACTATATAATATATATATATGATAGATAGATAGAAATAGATAGAAATGCCAGGACACAAGAAACAAATGACAACTATGCAAACATACTCCAACCAATACCCCAAGCAAAAATCACCCCGTCTAGAAAAAACATAACCCCAAAGCCAGAAAATTTACATTTTTTTCTGCTATAAAACTACATAAGACTATGAATATTTTAAAGGCATAAACTGTTAAGAACAAATATAACAGAAGTGATGACAACAGAGATGACATCAAAATTTTACAAGGTTCGCAAGCAGCTTCTGGCTGACGAGACTGAGGCCTGCAGGTCTGAGACCAAGCAAGCTCCCAGGTGCCATGCAGAGCGGCTCCAGGCCAAGAAGGGGGACATATCAAGACTCTGTCCAAGGAGGAGGAGACCAAGAAGCTCCACCTTTCTTACCTGTACACAGTGGCCTTGGCAATTGCATGGATCAGTAAATTACATGGAGTCAGCAAAATAGCCTTCATCTACAAAAATAAAATAACATAAAATAAAAATTTAAGATAAAAAAATAACTGACCCAGAAAAAGAGAAACTGAGACCTATGTGTGTCTGCAGTCTGGAGGCCAAAGTCTGAAATCAGTGTCACTGGGCTGATATCTAGGTGTCAGCAAGACAGTGGAGGGTGCCCTAACCGGTTTTGCTCAGTGGATAGAGCAGCCGTGGGCAAACTACGGCCTGCAGGCCGGATCCGGCCCGTTTGAAATGAATAAAACTAAAAAAAAAAAAAGACCGTACCCTTTTATGTAATGATGTTCACTTTGAATTTATATTAGTTCTCACAAACACTCCATCCATGCTTTTGTTCCGGCCCTCCGGTCCAGTTTAAGAACCCATTGTGGCCCTCGAGTCAAAAAGTTTGCCCACCCCTGGGATAGAGCGTCGGCCTGTGGACTGAAGGGTCCCAGGTTCGATTCCGGTCAAGGGCATGTACCTTGGTTGCGGGCACATCCCCAGTAGGGGATGTGCAATAGGCAGCTCATAGATGTTTCTCTCTCATCAATGTTTCTAACTCTCTATCCCTCTCCCTTCCTCTCTGTAAAAAATCAATAAAATATATATTTTTAAAAAAGACAGTGGAGGGCACCCTCAAAGGCTATAAGGGAGAACCATTCCTTGCCTTTTCCACCTTCTGGCGGCTCCTGGCATTCCTTGGATTGTGGCCACATCACTCCAGTCTCTGCTTCCATCTACCTTCACATTCAAGACCTAGCCTTTGACAGAAGCCTCGGGGATGGGACTCTAGAACCATGAGAGAACAAAGAGAACTTCAGAATGCCACGGCGCCAGGAAACCTGGAAGACACCAAGGTTAAGTAAGCAGAGATCGAGGAGATCGGGGTGGGGAACGTCCTGCCTGTGAAATCGTTTGGTCTGGCCCTGCCAAGGCATCAGGGTGAGTTACTTAAATGTTTGACCAAATATGGCAGCTAATTTTTAAGTTGATAATTTTGTACGGCCCACGAATGATGTTATAAATATCCAAATGGCCTTTTGCAGAAAAAAGGTTCCCCACCCCTGGAGCAGATAAACTCAACAGACTCTTTGACGTTGACAAAGTCACCATTAATAGTTTGCAAGCCAGCAGTTGCCAACCGGTGGTCTGCAGACCACTGGCGGTCTGTGAGGTCCGAAAGGTTGGCGACTGCTGTTGTAAGCCACCCTCAAACACTACAACTTGAGATCGATTGTTGTTTGATATATTATTATTGATGAATTAATTCAAATGATGTGCCCAGCAGACTGGGTGTGGAGGGTATTGACAGTGAGTCCCTTAGCCAGCGAGTGAGCCAAGCTCACCACCCAACACATCTCAACAGGGTCTGGTTATCCTCCCATAGTCCTTACATGTCCCCAACTACTTCCAAGAAGTGATAAAACGTTGCCTTTCTGAGAAACGGACCCCAAAATAAACCCAATGGCTTATGTTGGTAACGGGAGTGAAGATAAAGTGAAGGCACCTACAAAAGTGATGATGTAGAGCTTCCTACTGAAAAAGAATAACAAATTGCAGTGCATCTCAAATCCACCACGTGAATAACTTCAATATATATACTCAATATGGAAATCAGAACATGTGGCTCATGAAACTTTCAGCAAGTGCTCCCGTCATGGGCAAAAATACTTCAAATGAACGCTCAGTTTATTCCTTCATTCGATCATTTCAATTCAGCCCGTTTTACTGATATCCGACTACAGCCCAGGCACTGGTCTTGGCCCTGAAGATGTAACAATGGGCAGAGCAAAGTCCATGCTTTCATTACTGATATCCTACTATGTCAGGTGGAGACAAAATACGAGGAAAAGGTAAGTGGGCAGAGGGATAAAGAAGGAAGGAAGCTGGTATTTTATTTTATTATTTTTTTTCTGTTCATCAGATTATTTATTCACTTGATTTTTAGATTCACTTGTTGATAGATGTGTATTTGGTGTTCATAATTTGTATCTTTACCTTTTTCTTCTTCTTCCTCTTCTTAAAGGATACCTTTCAGCATTTCATATAATACTGGTTTGGTGGTGATGAACTCCTTTAGCTTTTTCTTACCTGTGAAGCTCTTTATCTGACCTTCAATTCTGAATGATAGCTTTGCTGGATAAAGTAATCTTGGTTGTAGGTTCTTGGTATTCATCACTTTGAATATTTCTTGCCACTCCCTTCTGGCCTGCAAAGTTTCTGTTGAGAAATCAGCTGACAGTCATATGGGTACTCCCGTGTAGGTAACTGACTTTCTTTCTCTTGCTGCTTTTAGGATTCTCTCTTTGTCTTTTGCTCTTGGCATTTTAATTATGATGTGTCTTGGTGAGGAAGCTGGTATTTTAGATGCAGTGGTCAAGCAGAGCCTCTCCGAGAAGGTGGCAATTGAGCAAAAACTTGAAAAAGGGGAGGGAGGGAGCTACCGGGATATTTGGGGGAATGTGCATAAATATTCCAGGCAGAGAACAGCCGGTGCAAAGGCCCTGAGGTGAGAATGCACTTGGAGGAATGACAAGGAGACAAGAGAAACTAGAACAAGGTGAGCAAAGAAGGGGCGACATGAGAGAAGCTCAGGGAGGGAGCAGGCCTACCCGCAGGTCCCCTCCCCTCTGATGGGCTCTCTGGCCAGTGGCCCTGTTGGCTGTTGTCAGGATTAAATGAGATGGTGGAGTCAGTTTCCAAAATCGGGAAGGGGTTGGAACCAGCTGGGCTTGAGTAAATGTGTGCCCTGTGCCCCATCTTCACTGTGTGACTTGGGGAAATCACTTAGCCCCCTGCTTCTCAGAGGTGGAATGATACCCATGTCACGTGAGCCACGTGAAGGAGATGAAATCACATGTGTCCACGTGCCTAGCACGGCTCTCGGCACTTAGAAAGCCCTGGCCCGTGCTTGGCCTGATACTGGCTTCATGAATGTTCCTTTGCAAGTCCCAGAAGTGATTTCTGAAGGGGCTCAGGGCCTTCAGGGAGCCCTGGGGTTTGTGAGTATGGGTCCCAGTGGAGTCTGTATCCGCAGACTGGATCCCAGTGGACTTCACAGCCCCAAATTAAACCACTGACTCCTGGGGGAAGAACACGGGCCACGTGTCCTCAAAGGAGTCTGGAACGGGGAGTTGAGTCGCTGGACTGCAAAGAAGGTGCACCCATCGGGGAGTAAAACGAACCAAACTTCTTAGGGAACTGAAATGATCAAAGGAAGCCAACTGAGGCCAAGAAAGTGAAGGGGACAGCAGAGACCCGTTTTGCTATAGAACAAAACTGGAAAGGCCCTTAAAGGTCATCTGGCCTGAGGGCCAAGACCACCTGGTCACTAAGTGTCAAAGCCACAGCTAGGACCCTCCCCTCCCTACCCTTAGCTCCCACATTCACACCATTTACAACTTGGCAGAGATCCACCTCCCTCCCTCCCTCCGCGCCCCCAGCGCTGCCAGGAGCTGCCCCAAGATGCTCCACAGAGCTGATGCAAAACATTTCATTTTGTATCACGCCTGTGGTGACAGCTGAGTTAAACTGAATGTTCACAGTCATTACGCTCAGAAGCCCTGCACACGTTCCATCTATCGGGGTTTCAGAATGAATCAGGTTTCCACACGCTCCTCTCTCCGGCTAATCGCATGTCTGTATATGGTAAGCTTCAGAAAATGAGTCTAATAATTAGTCATCTTGGCCTAGTTAAAGACAACACCATGTTCTCAATTTCACTTTGTTTTCAACAGGAGAGTGATGCCAACGGTGCTTTTCACCCGGGTGAAAACCTGCTACTCAGCTGGTCCCCGCAGCCAGCAGAGCCCGGCCCCTGCACCTGCTGGTGCTTCCCCACCGCTCACCCTCTAACCAAGCTGCTCCCCACCCCCAGGCGCCCTCCCCCACACTTATCACATCCCTTGACACCAACCGGGTACTGAGCATTAGACTAGATGGTTTGGACTCGTCGTTACACTCAATCATCTTTGCAAGACAAACTTTACTGCCCCGTTTTGAAAATGAAAAATTTGAGAATCTGAGGGTCCTGGCCCAAACCCCAGGTGCAAGCACTCTCCTTCTTTCTCCCTGCCTGCCAGCCTGGCTGCCTTAGTTCCCACCTCAGGGCCTTTGCACGTGCAGATTCCTCCCCCTGAAGCACTCTTCCCCTGACTCCGTGCCTGGTTAGCTCTGTCCCACCCTTCAGATCTCAATTCCAACGTAAGTTCCTGAGGGAAGGCTTCCTCGCACCCTCCCACGTCTCCCTATAAGAGCTCTTCACTCCTGTAGCGCACTATACCCCCTCCTCTTCCAAAGCAGATACTCAAATCTGTAACATCACTTTTACCGGATTATTTGCTACTGCCTGGCTCCCCAGAAAGCAGGAGTTCCAGGAAGGCGGGGATGGTGTCTTTCTTGTCTGTCACTGTATCCCCAAATCTGGAAAGGACATACAGTAAGAGTTTAGATGCTGTATATTGGATGGAAGGTGGATGGATGGGTGGATGATGGATAAAATGTGGGTAGATGGTGAAGGGTTGTGGATAGAGGGTGATGAATAATGGATGGATGGGTGTGGAAGGAAGGAAGGAAGGAACAGATAGTTAAGAAGTGATAAAAACAAAAATGAAAAAAACTTGCCACTCGTCCAGGTAAAAGATGGGGCCAAAATGTCAGCCCAAGCCTTCTGTCCATCAATTCCACCTGCTCTGTGTTTGATCATCTTCTCCCTGCCCCATCTCTCTCTCTCTCTCTCTCTTTCTCTCTCTCTCTCTCTCTCTCTCACACACACACACACACACACACACACACACACTACACCCCACACCACACCCAAACTCTGACCCAATACTGTGCCCACCTCCCTAGAACAGTAGTTCTCAAAATTCCAAACCCCCACCCCTGGAGCTTGTAAGGTGCTGATTGGGTGGGTCCAGGAAGACCCCCCAATATACATTGTTAACAAGCACCCAGGTCATTTTGAAGGGAACATGTTCCCAACCTCCATCTGAGAATCCTTAGATTAGGGTGAATCCACATGCAAATTCGAATCCCTGGGGCGCTCAGCCCTCCACCCCCACTTGGCCGCTGCTGAAGCTGCAGAAGCTTGGGCCGTGCTGCCCCCTGGTGGTCATAGCGCTGCTGCAGCTGCTGGACTTCCCGAAGGACACAGGTGCCTTCTGTGCCCTGGGACACAGCACCTGGCTTCTGTTCCCTAACTCTCCAATGGCCTCTCCGGGACTGTTTCCCTTCATCAATGTAACATAATGTTCCCCAAACTCCGTTTCATTGGGTAACATCTTCAACATTTTGTCCATCTCGTATGCTACCTGAACTATTATTATTATTTACTTAATTTTTCCCTAAATGTATTTATGCAAAATAACTCATTTTAAAAGAGACACTTGAATCCCCACAGTAGATGGGGAAAAACAGTTTCACTTATACCATAAACAGGGAGTGGGGAAGGGGACTGGAGACAGGAGAAGTAGGGAAAAAAATCACCAATTTTTTTTTTAAATAAAAAGATTACAATTTTACAAACAAAAATAAGCAATGGCTTACCCAGGCAGTGAAACTATAAAGAACAGCACCTGAAATTTTTATTATTAAAGTGAGGATAGAGGTTATCTCTGGGGGAAGGGATGGTGGGGTTCCTGGGACCCCAGTTGTCCTTAATCTGGGAACTACAATTATGTGTTAACCTGAATATATGAGCCTTATGCATTTTTCCTGTTCTTCATATTTCATAATTTAAAATGCTATGGAAATAAAAAATAAACAGTGAAATACAAGTAATTTACAAATGTGCAGCTGAAGATTAAAAATGGTGGTGGAGTAAGTGGATGCTGCACAGACATGCTCCCAGGTCCAAACTGGAATTACAACTAAAATACAGAAAAACTTACTGAATAATCAACAGAAGACTCGCTGGAGAGAACCCTGATAGCCGAGGACCAAAAGTGGAGACAGCATAGAGGCTGGTAGGAGGCACGAAATGGCTGACCGGGCCCTTACAGACAGCAGCTGAAGTTCCAGGGAGATATCGCAGCTGTGGGGGGTTGCCACTGAGAACTCTGGGGTCTAATTCCTAGCTGGGCCCCAGCAGAGAGCACCAGAACTGAGAAGGTACCCACATTGTATCTGGCTGTGAAAAGCAGCAGGGTAGCTGTCTGCCAGGGAGAGATGGCTGGAAATTCAGGCACCCTCTTAAAGGGCCAACGCATAAAATTCCCTGTGGAGCCACCCACCTTGTGCTCCGGCAGAGGGACAGCCGAGTGGACTGGAGCTGGGTGAGCAAAAGCCAGGATCGAGGACTCTGGGGTTAGACCTCAGAAGGCAGAACTCTGGTTTTCTGTGCTGAGCCATTCCCTCAAGCTGCAGAGGTTTCTCACACAGATAATTGCTACTACAGGTGGCATTACCTGGGAGGAAGACAGCTGACCCACCCTATTGGAAAACACCTTGCCCCTTATGAGACTGAGAACAACAATTAGCCTCCAGGCAGAAACAATTGCCCCACCCTATTAAAAAAACCTTGCCACACCTGTGGACGGTTGCCTGAGGGCAGATCAAGAGGAATCCTATCAGTCTGCAGCCAGAGGTGGTTTCTCGGACCACTGGTGGTTCGTGAGGTCCAAATGATTGGCGACCACTGCTCTAGAGGATTAGAGTCTTTGCCTGATCTAATTGGTCAGAAACAGCTTATGACTCTGTCCTGCACTAGAGATTGAGAGGTGTAGCAGATCTATAATACATAGTCACAAACCCAAACAGACAGCCAAAATGAGGAGACAAAGAAACAACCCACAAATGAAAAAATAAGAGAATTCTCCAGAAGAAGAGATAAATGAAACAGAGATAAGAAATTTATCTGAAACAGACTTCAAAATAATGGTGGTAAAGATGCTCAACAGCATGAGAAAAGATATAGTAACTATGAAAAAAGAACAGTCAGAAATAGAGAATGACATAACAAAGAACACATTGGAAGGAATACACAGCAGATTAGGGGAAGCTGAGGATCAAATAAGTAAATCAGAAGACAGGGTTGAAAAAATTGCTCAATCAGAGAACCAAAAAGAAAAAAACAATTAAAAAACAGAGGACAGCTTAAGGGAGCTGTGGGACCATGTGAAAGGTAACAATATTAGAAGAGCAGGTGTGCCAGAAGAGGCAGGAAGGGAGAAAGGCATAGAGAAGATGTTTGAAGAAATGATGGCAGAAAACTTCCCTAACCTGGTGAAGGAAAAAGTCACATAAGTTCAGGAGGCACAGAGAGCCCCAAGCAAGAAGAATCCAAACAGGCCCATGCTCAGACACACCATAATTAAAATGCCAAAAATTAAAGACAAAGAGAGAATCCTAGCAGCAAGAGAAAAGCAAACTGTTACAAATGTGCAGCTGAAAATAAAGGTGAGACTGAGCTCGAGGAAGAACCCTTGGCTCCTGATAAGACAACTGGGCAGGGCCAGGAACCCAACTGGATAAATGCCCAGAAACATGCTGGTAGCAGGGGCCTGCCAGGGGGTCCGGCTCCAGGCAGCCGCCTGCCCCCCACCACACCACACCCCTCCTTTCTTCCAACTCCCCTCCCTTGGACCCCCATGGCTGAAGCTCAAAGCTTGGAGTGGGTCTGTGGGGTTCAGGCAGCTGTCAGAGTGTCCTGGGCCGAGTGGTGAAAACAGCATGAACCTACTCTCTGGACCATTAGTGCCCAGTCAGCAGGCGGCTGGGGTTCCGTATTGGGCAATGGAGACATTCACAGGTTATGGACTGACACCACCCATTCTGGGTTGACTCCTGCACGTATCTGTTGTCCAATACGTTTACAATCAGCCCCGGCGACTCTAAGGACCCAAACATCACCAGTCCCTGCGAAGGAACATGGTTAACACTCGCGCACTGGGTCAGCCCAGTGCAGATGAGAATGCTGAGGCCGAGGGTGCGAGGACTGCCTGCGGGAACTCACAGAGTGCTGCTGTTCCCGTGTATCTGATTAAACCACTATAACCACTCCTCCAAGGAGCAACTGGGGAAACTGAGGCTGACCCAAGCCCTGACCACTTTTGGGGTTGTATTTATTTTGCATTTTCCTCTTCTTTTGGGTGTGCCTTTCTTCCAAGGAACCCGGCTGCTCACTCGCCGAGTGCAGGCCCCACTGAGGACTCGAAGGAACCTCACTCCTCCACCCCATTCAGCCCACTCCCACTTTTATTAGGTGTGTGTGTCCATGCATAGAGAGGCAATCTGGAAGGAGACGCCAACATGTTATTTTCTTCTCCAGACATTTTTGCATTTTCTGATTTCTTTGTATAATAAGGTTTGAAAATGAGAAAATACAGCCGCGTGTTAAGGAAATAAAGCAGCACCGTTTGGGGCAACGAGCTGTAATACGAGAATAAGGTCGCACGTCTTCACTCTGCCCTTCAATTGCTAAGTGACCTTAGGCAAGTCCTCCCGCTGCCTGGGCCTCAGCATCCCCATCTGTTCCATCAGAAGGGTGTGCCCACGCTTCTTTATCCCCAGCCCCCACCCCGCCCGTTCTCCTGCCCTGCTCTGTGCCCTGGAAGGTTGGCCCCGTGGATTGCACCAGCAGACACCCTTGCTGGCTGTCTTCTGGGGACTGGAGGCTGGAGGAGAGAGAAAAACGGGGCTATTTCTTTTCCACTGCCTTCCTTCTTTGGGTCTCATTTCAGGCAGCACCTCAGCCCCTCCACAGCTTCAGTCCTGTGTCATGCTCTGTTTTCAATGGACCCCAATATGCCCCACCCCCAGGCTTCCAACAGCACAATCCCCTTCCCCGGCCCACCCCCAGGCTTCCCACTGTTGCTACTTCTTGGGAGACTGGCACTGTGGTTGGGACCCTTGCCCACCTACTTTTCTGTGCTATTCTTTTTACAAATCCAACTGGGTGGGATTCTGCTTCCTGCTGGAACCTCAGGTAATACAGGGGTGGGTCTATTAGCAAGTATCCACTTCCTAGGTCACATCCCTGGGGATAAAAACTATCATTTTCCCTATTTCTTCATCTTTGAACTCATTGTAGCTTTTAAGCTCCCATTTCTACTGAAGGCAGGAAAAGTTGTAAACATAGAACAGCCACTTCATCCAACTCTGCTTAGGGTGAATGTTCACTGTATTTGGATTTCACAGGTGCACACGTGCACACACACACCCCACCCAGAGGTGATCCAAGCTGGGGGCGGGGGGTACAAACCACATTAGCATTTGGGGAGGGCTGTCCAGGTGAGAGTGGTGCTTAGCCCAAACTGGCCTCCCTGGAGTCTGGGACACCCAGATTCCTCCTGCTGCTGCAGAGATGGCTACAGTCTGCCTTAGCCCCCGAACATTCATTCCAAAGACCCTGTTGCCCACTCAAGAGAGCACCCACCCTCAGCCACAGGCACACCCTCTGGGGGCCCAGGATTCCACTGTGCTGGGGTCCCTGGTCTCACTGATGCTGTCCTGAGGCAACTCCATTCCAACCTGCTCCACCAGTGGCTTCTCTGTGATTGGATCCAAAACCAAAATCCAAGTTATTAGATCTCAAAGTGCGATTTTCCTGGTATTTGATTATTTGATGATAGCTCGCTGGAGGACGCAGAAATATTAAATCTTTCCCTGCCAACCGCCCTTCCACAGGAGGTTCCCAAGGTACAGACTCTCCAAAACAAAAGAAAATGAAAAACAAGTTTCCACATTATTATGATTGGGTATGAGCTCTCACCAGAGGCTCCATGAAAACCCAGATCAAAACCTGAGAGCCAGCTGTTCTCAGCGACCCCTAGAATAAAGCCACCGCACGTTGCCAGATAGAGCAAGTAAAAGTACAGGATGCCCAGTTAAATTTGAATATCAGATAAACACCAAATAGCTTTTTATTTTAATACTAGAGGCCCGGTGCACGAAATTAGTGCACAGGTAGGGTCCCTAGGCCTGGCCGGCAATCAGGGCCGATCGGGGCCTTCTGGCTGCCGGCTGGGGCCTCCCTTCCCCAGCTGCCAGCTGCAGGCCAGTCCCTTCCTTCATTCCATGCTGTCCCCTGGTGGTCAGCACACATCAGCGAGCAATGGAACTCCCAGTCTCCCAGTCGAAGGGACACTTTGCATATTAGCCTTTTCTATATAGATAGATTTTATTTTAAAGAATAGTTTATTGATTTTCAGAGAGAGGAATGGAGGGAGAGAGAGAGAAACATCGATGAGAGCGGAACATTGGTTGGCTGCCTCCTACACACTCCACACTGGGGATCGAGCCAGTCACACGAGTATGTGCCCTGACCTGGAATCAAACTGGCAACTTCCTGGTACATGGGATGATGCCCAGGAGTGACGGTGGGACCCCAGCGTCCATAACTTGGAGGAAATCCATTTCTGTTGTTGAAGCCACCCAGAGTGACTGTGTTTCCCAGAGTGATTTGTAGGACTCACGTTCCAAGGAATGTCAGCTTGGAAAAACAAGCTCAGTTTAATACAAACAGAAACAACGTTTAATTCAAACATCTGTGAGGAAATGGCTGAAGTTGATGACATTCTTGGCCACAAGGAAAACCTCAGTGGTACCAGCAAGCAATCCTCTTCAGGCCACATTATCTGACCGCAGTGCAATAAAAGCAGGAATTAAAAACCAAAGAATAAACAGAAAAATTAAATCACTGGGAAATTTATCCCTAAATAACTCAAGTCAAAGAAGGGAAAGAACTGCAATTATCGGCCACTTAGAACATGATGACACTTGGAACTCCACATGCAAATTCATGGAACGGAACCAAGCTCTCCCCGCGGCTCTAAATGTTTTCGTCATTAACAAGGAAGCCTGGGAGTGAATAACGTCTCCCGCTCCAGAAGCTAGAAAAGAAGCGATGAGATAAGCCTGGGGAGAGAATTAAAAGTAAAAGTAAAAATGAATGAAAAAGAAAACATATAAACCAGTAGAAATGATAAATCTGAGAATTGGCTACTTGTAAATAGCTGTAAGATATCTAGACTTGAAAAAGCCCAAGAAAGGTGCAGCCACTGTGGAAAACAGTATGGAGTTTCCTCAAAAAACTAAAAATGGAATTCCCATTTGACTCAGTGATCCCACTTCTAGGAATATATCCCAAGAAACTAGAAACACCAATCAGAAAGGATATATGCACCTATATGTTCATAGCAGCACAATTCACCATAGCTAAGATATGGAAACAGCCTAAGTGCCCATCAGCAGATGGGTGGATTAGAAAACTGTGGTACATCTACACAATGGAATACTACGCTGCTGTAAAAAAGAAGGAATTCTTACCATTTGCAACAGCATGGATGGAACTGGAGAGCATTATGCTAAGCGAAATAAGCCAGTCAGAGAAAGATAAATATCACATGATCTCATTCATTTGTGGAATATAATGAACAACATAAACTGATGAAAAACAGATCCAGAGACAGAGAAGCATCGATCAGACCATCAAACCTCAGAGGGAAGGTAGGGGAGGGTGGGGGTAAGGGGGAGAGATCAACCAAAGGACTTGTATGCATGCATATAAGCCTCATCAATGGACACAGACATCAGGGGGGTGAGGGCATGAGTGGGAGGGGGGAGATAAGGACATATATGTAATACCTTAATCAATAAAGAAAAAAAAGCCCAAGAAAGGGAGGGGACAGGAAGAGAGAAAGAGATAAGAGAGAGATGAGAGAGAGAGAGAGAGAAAAGGAGGGGGGAGGAGAGAAGGGGAGGGGAGGGGAGGAAAGAGGAGGGGAGACGAATACAAAAACACATTAGGAAAGAAAAGAAAATTTAACCAAAGAGGCAGAGGGAATTTTCAGATGAACGAGAATACGAAACACATATGGTTTGCTGGTTAATTTGGAGTGTTCAATGGAGAATGCTTGTGTATGAGTCAGCTCTGGCTGCCATAACAAAATACCACAGACTGGGTGTTTTAAACAACAGAAGCTCATTTTCTCACAGATCTGAAGGCTGAAGCCCAAGATCAAGGTGCTGTCAGGGCTGGTTTGAGGTGGCTTTCAGATGGCCACCTGCTCACCGTGGCCTCACATGGCCTTTCCTCTGTGCTCCCGTGGAAAGAGGGAGATTTCCGTGCCTCTTCCTCTTCTTACAAGGACACCTGTCCTACTGGATGAGGGCCCACCCTTACGACCTCACTTAACCTTAATTCCTTAAATGCCTTTCCAAATACAGTCACACTTCGGTTAGGACTTTGACATATGAATTTGGGGGGAGAGAGGGGCACAATTCATTCCATAACAGCGTGCTTTTCTAGAAAAACAAAATTACCAAGACAAATAGAAAACCATGAAACCAACTTGGAAACAGACATTGAACTATTTCCCAAAAGGTAGGGGTCAGAGAGTTTAGTAAAGAAGCTCTTCCCAACTTCCGAAGAACCTTTCTAGGCTCTTTAAGCCGAGCAGAAAACAGGCAAAGATAGAATGCGTTCCGATTCCTTTTCACATCTAGCAGGGCCGTGACACATAAACCTGACAAGCAACCCAAACGGCTCTCAGTCTGGTGCCTCAGCAAGGTCCCCCGGTCCATTTGGAGAAGCGCTGCACAGCACAGCGCGGAAGGTTTTCAAAATGCGGTCCTCAACCAAGGGGCCAGCCGGAGCCCAAACGGGCAGAGACCAGGCAGCCTGAAGAAGCGGTGGCCCATGGAGGGCAGCGCGGGGACGCCCAGACTCAGGTGCTCGGAGGGGCCAGGCTGTCCACACCTGTGTGCTGCACAAGCAAGGACACACAAGGAGCCAGAAAGGGAGTGGATGCCCCACCCGCGCCACGTGCACGCTGCGTGAGTTCGGCGAGCCTGGGATAAATGTTCGCAGGGCCGAGGGCACAGAGGCGACTGTACCTGCTGAATGCTGAGGGCAGGCCGGCTCAGTTCAGTGTAAGAACCTAATAGTGGACCTCCTGCGAGGTAGGGGGCGCCCTGTCACTAGGACATCCTCTAGGGCTGCTCTGGAGGGGGCAGCAGCACTGGCCTTGATGTGAGAAGTCTCTCCAAGCTTGAAGGATTCAGACTCATGGTGACTCTCATCCTCCTACGGCTCCGTCCCTAATGCTAACTGCTGGCTTGGCTGGCCAGGACACAGACATGTCCAGAAAGCATGTCTCTGAACACTCAGCGATCTTCTCCCGTCCATGCCTGCATCGCCACCTGTCGCGGCATCCCTCAGGATGATCGGTGTGGGAGGGGAGTGAGCGGAAGGGAGACTGGACCTCGCTTGCATTATTGGTCATGTATGTGCAGACAGGTTTGTCTGCATCCCTCTCTCCCTTGGTTGCCATGGTGAGCGACCTGTCAGGTCCCAGGCTCGAGCAGACCCGGGAGAAGGCTGCAGGCTTGAGGTCCATTCGAGATGCCCATTAGAAGCATTAACAAGCCGGGCCTTCCCTCACTCCCTAATGGACTGCATGTGGGCCTGCCGCACTAATGGGTGCTCAGCCGCAAAGAAACAGACAACCGCTAATGCCCTGTTCCTTCCTATGTGGATTTTAAGGACAGATGAAGTGCTTTCATTATCTCCATTCGCAGACTTACAAATGCCTGGATTACTGAGCCTGGCCAGCCCTGGTCATGAGCATGAGAAAGGGTATGGGACTGGCATACAAAAGCATCATCCGTGTTGTCAACAAACAGCGTGCTGGGCTCTGGGGTATGTCAGAGCAGATGCTGAACCACCTGTTAACTCCCGGGGGGGGGGGGGGGGTGGCAGGGTCACCGTGCCTTCAATACTGGATCACAGGCCTGGAGAAAAGAGGCTCTCTGTCACATAAATGGTGTGGAAGTTAAAATTTACCAAGTACAGTGGGGCCTTGACTTACGAGTTTAATTCGTTCCGTGATGGAGCTCGTAACTCAAATTATTCGTATGTCAAATCAAAAAGTGAACGAGTGAGACACGTGATGCTGGGCTGATGTTGTGGCGTTCACTGTGACGTTCGCTGCGCCAACTAGCGGTGGGGTATCTGAAGCTGGCTCGTAACCCGAATTTTAGCTCGCAACTCAAAGCAAAAAATCGGCCGAGAGACAGCTCGTATCTCGAAAAACTCGTTAGTCGGGACACTTGTAAGTCAAGGCCCCACTGTATAGCAGGAGACAGCCCTGGGGTAGGGGCACAGAGAGCATGACTCCGTGTGCCTCTCATTCCTCATGGAGACAGTGTGGTTGGAGACACTAGAGCAGGGGTCCTCAAACTTTTTAAACAGGGGGCCAGTTCACTGTCCCTCAGACCGTTGGAGGGCCGGACTATAGTTTAAAAAAAAAACTATGAACAAATTCCTATGCACAATGCACATATCTTATTTTGAAGTAAAAAAACAAAACGGGAACAAATACAATATTTGTATTTGCATGTGGCCCACGGGCCGTAGTTTGAGGACCCCTGCTCTAGAGTTCCCACCAGTCCAGAGTGAGGTCCTGCCAGAGCCCGAGAAGCCCCCAGTGAGCAGTGACCAAGCCATTTACCCCCCACTCTGAGCTCAGATCTCACTCGGGTCTTCTCCCTCAAGGAGGGAGTACAGTGTACTTGTGGAGAAAGGGAATGACTACTGGTGACTTGGGACGTTCTTAGGACTCTCGACCAAGTTCCTATCCCCCTCCTTCGGCACACGTGACAGGACTGTACTTCTGGACCCTTGAAGTTAGATGTGGCCAAGAGACTTCCTTTGGACACTGAAATGTCAATGAAAGTTACATCTATTATTTCAGGGGAAATTAGACAATAAGGTAAGAAGGAATATTTGAAGAGACAATGGCTGAGTATTTTCCAAAACTAATGGAAGACACAAAGCCACAGGATTCAAGAGGTCTAACAAATAAACAAAAAGGAAAAATAAAAAGAAATTCACTATTCAACATCAGAGTGACACTGTAGGAAAACCAAAGGTGAAGAAAAATTATTTAAAACAGATGTATGAAAAGAAATAGCTTGGTTACCTTCAAAGGAAGTTAGGTATCAGTGGAATATTGGATTCTCAGCCAGAGTGGAAGTTAGAAGAAAGTGAACTTGGCTTCAATAAGAAAAAAGAAAAGAACACAACTATATGCAGCACAAATATCTCTTACGAATGAGGGAGGAATAAAGACATTGTCAGACAAACAAAACCAAAATAAAAGGCAAACTTCTAGCAGAAACAACATTCTCCTGCATGCACCCTCGTGGGAGGTCTGATACACAAACAGAGGGGAGTCAACATGAGAACAAGTAGAAACAAACTTTGCCGATGTAATACGACAAGAGGAAGAGTCTTGTCAAGTTTTTAAACTTGGGCTTAAAATACTTACGGACTTACAGTTGTGAGAACGTGACAGAACTTATTCTTGTGTTACTCCCTCTGTCCCATAATAATAGTAGCAAGTGAATATTTAAACGGGAATTAATTGGCGAACGCAGCTGTAAGTTATGTTGTAGCGCAAAATTGCGAAGCCTTCAATCAAAATCAATGTTTCATGACATCTGTCATTTGTTTTGACACATCTTTCAATTTTTAGGTTAATCTAATTATTACGAATTATAACTATTTTTCTAATTTCATCCGCTGATCGAAATCAATTGTTTTATTTCAGTTGAACATCAACCCATTGTAAAAGTAAGATGAAAAAAAGAGAGTTTTCAAGCAAAGATCGAGTTGCGATTGTCCAGTTCTTGATGCATCAAAAGAAAAAGGAAAAGTTGCAAAAAGGTGCAATTTCGTTAGCTGCAAAACAATTTAAGTGCAACAGAATGACCATATCAAGAATTTGGAAACGTGCTTCCGAAAATAATTGTCAAGGAGAATCTTATGCTAATGTTGATTCTTTGAAAAAACAAAACTGTGGACATAAATGCAAAGATTATGGAGAAAAACTTGAAAAACGTAGACATATTCCCCTTAGCAGAAGAGGCACCATATTAGCCTTTGATAATATTTCTCCCGAAATACTGGATAATACGTTTCTGTCACTTCAACAAGTTATGCTGGAAGCAATGAAGAACGATGGCTCCAATAATTTTAAGCTCACGCATATAGGGAAAGCAAAGCTTCGCAGCCAAGGGACCCTACCTACAAGTTTAAAATGCAGTAACGAAATTATTGAAAAATCCAGAAACTATCTGAACACTCAAAATAAAAATTAGGAGTACTATTTTTAATTTATTGTTTAATTTAATCTAGTTTTTTGATAATAAATGTTGTGTTCTATATTTATTTTCTTTTGCTACTATTATTATGGGACAAATTACATTCATCAACTGCTACTATTATTATGGGACAGAGGGAGTATTATTTACCATATGAACTGTAAACCTACTTTTGCCCACCCCTGTACAAGGAACATTAACGTCAGTAGGAGTTAATGAAGAAAAGGCTCTTTATATCAAAAATCATATAAATGTAAAAGGATTTAGCACCTATTTAAAAACATTCATTTATCTCAAATAAAATCAATACTAACCAATACTTTTAAGCCAGAGATAGTGAATATGTGAAACATGTCACTACGACCCATTCTGTGCTCATAACAGACATAACTAATCAATCACAGCACTCTTTCCTGAGCCTTGACAGTATCCTCAGAATCCTCAACACAATGCTCCAGGCTGTCACTACATATGGGAAGTCCGCAGTCTTGACAGAGCCCCCTAAAGGCAGGTTCCCCACTTGGCCTATTGTCCCCTCAAGGCCTGATTCGAGGTGTTTCAGGAAGAGTAAGGAAATGCAGGGGCTCAAGAAAAACTCCTGCCTGGAGGTGGGGGCAGAGGGGAAAGGGGAGACCACGAAAGAGAGGAATGTCTGTTCCACATCCCTGAGCTGGATCTCAGCCACCTGTTCCCTCCTCAGTCCTCATTCCTAGCCTCTACTGGGCCTGACTCCAGAAAACATCTGCTGGTGGACACACTCTTACAGGGACCATCATAAAAACACTTGTTAACAGGGACAGTGACCACAGCAAGCGAGTGCTGGGCTGGGTGCCAGTGACAATGACAAAGGAGAGCTGGCAAGTGGACTAGGCAGCCCCACCAGCCGTGGGCGGCAGGCAAGCTTTCCAAGTTTACGCAGGGTTCCTGGCAGAGGGGCGCCTAGCAGAAAAGCCGTGTCCTAGGACAGCGGAACTCTGGCATGGCAGAGGGAGGAGAAGGGAGCTACACTGGGGCCAGGTCCCTTGCAGATATTTTTAGATGTCCTGGTCACGACACTAAGGGGCAAGTTTTTATTGCCAATATTCAGATGTGAAGCATCCCTTGCTCTGAGAAGTGGCTATTATAGTTGGGTCGCCGATACACCAAAAGGTTGAGGGTTCGATTCCCAGTCAGAGCACATACCAAGGTTATGGGTTCAATCCTGGGTCAGGGAACACACAAGAATCAGCCAATGAATGTACCAATAAGTAGAAACAACAAATCAATGTTTTTCATACAAATAAAAATTTAAAACACAAACAGGCAAAACAAATCTGTGGTGTTGGAAGTTGGGATCATGGCTAACCTGGACAGGGTGTAGAGGGGCCCTCTGGGGGGCTGGTCACGTTCTATTTCTTGGTCTGGATTCTGGTAACATGCGTCCACTTTGTGGGCATTCATCCAGCTGTTGTTCACTTGGGATGTGTTGCACTTTCATGGAAAGCCGTTAGAAACTGACCCTACACCTGAAGCTTATCCTACTGCACTGCACTGCTTCCCTGGCTGGAAACTACCAAACAGATGATTCCAGTGCAGCCTTCAAGTCCAGGGCTGGGTTCAAGTCCTGACTTGGTCACTTAATAACTTCCGCTCAGGGCTCCCAGCAGAAGCATTGACACTAATCCTTCGTAGGGTTTATTGTGTATAAGGAATGAGAAAGCTTTTGTGATAACATCCAAAGAGTCCATATTTTCTGAGCCCCAAGTATGTTCTCGCCAATCCCTTCAACAACTCTGAGAGGTTAATGATTCTCCCCATTTCACAGCCGAGGACTCCCAGGCTCACAGCAGGAGAGACACAACTAGAGGTGGCCAAGCCGGGTTCCCAGCTGTGTGATCCAAAGGCAGAGCTGTATCCACAGCTGCCAGGAGAGCCACAGAGAGTTGCCGGGTGTCCTGGGGAACAATCAAGACACAGGCATAGTCACAATGCCTCTGGATTCCAGAATCTTTCATCCCACTTATCCCAGCAATGGAGCTGGCTGCTGAGAAAGGGTCACTTCTCCCATCCCAGGAGGTGTTCAAAGGTCAGACAACTGCTTAACGAGGATGCTGAAGAGGGAGCCTAAAATCAGATAAAAGGACCTTCCAAGCCTTCAAGAAGTAGCTATGGCCCACTTTACCTACTGCTGCAAACACACCAACGACCACAAGGTGGTGAAAGAGTAGCACCATCATTGCAAGGGAAAAGGCAATTTTATTCTTTCAAGAACACACACCAACAGGGTGAGAAGAAACACACAGGCTATGCCTGGTCCTAAGCAGGGGTCTGAGATGAGGCCGGGCCTAACCAGAGCGTGGGGCCCCCTGTGGCCCTGGGAAGAGGACTTCGTTCTGTTAGCACCAGATACTGCTGCAGGCACAGCTGCATGCAGACAGGACAGTGGCGGTCCTTCGTCTCCACCTGAGAGATCTGGGGCGGGGCTGGCAGCAGAAGGCTCCCTGCAGGTGGCCACCTGAGTGTGGTTCTCAAATTCACAGACCAGCCTGTCCCCCAGCCCCCTGTAAACATGAGAGTGGGCTCGTGACTGCCAAGCCCCTCAGGACAAGATGAGGGTCCGAGACGTGTGGCTGGGCTTCAAGCGGCCCAGGAGCTGCCGGGCTTTCTCCTGCATGAAGAGCTGGTCCCTGGTCCCCCCGCAGGCCACCATCTTCCAGGCACTGGTCATCTGGGAGGAGGCAAGAAGGTTACCATCCAGGCAGGGGCAGCGCGCTCCCAGGGAATCCTGGTGGAAGCGAGCCTGCTGGGAGGGGTGGGGACCGTTTCTATGACTCTCCCTCGGGAAGCCAATCTCCTTGTGCTCTCTCCTACTTCCTGGGGAAGTCACTCCTGCCTCTGGGCATGGAGGCTGGACCACAAGACATGACCACGCCCCTCTGTGGTACCAGCTTCCATGTGAGGAAAACCTGCAGCCATGCAGGTGGGGAGGAGGGATTCACACGTGCAGGAGCAACCAGGGCAGCCTCTGTCCTCAAGGACCTCAAGGACAGCCAGGTGCTAAGCAACTAAATACAGACAAGTGAGACCCCTGCTGTAAAAAAGGGACTTGTGGGGAGGGGGGGGGGTGCCAGCATGAGGGCTCTCTGAGGGAGTGGCATCGGGACTGAGAGCTGAAACCTAAGTTGATCAGGAATCCAGGCAGAAGCAACAGCCTGTGCAAAGGCCCTGCGGTGAGAGGGCAGCAGAGCAAGCCCCCCAAGGTGGTGCCACACTTGCGAACAGCACTCACAGGAGCAGGGGCAGGAGCAGGGGCAGGTGCAGGTGCTGGTGCTGGCAGGTGGCTTCTGGGCTTCTGGGCCGCCGCCAGCTTCTCAGGCTTGGCCTGCAGGAAGCCCTGGTTGAGCAGGCTGTTGTCTCCTCTGATGCCTGGCAGGATGAGGCTGGAGGAGCCTGATGGCACATGTGTCGGCTGAAATCAAAACCAAGTGAAAGACACTATTTTGCCACATGTTCAAAAAGTACCCACGGTCACATCCCCCAGTACCACACCCTCCTGGGCTGTGGCGACCTGAGGCACGACTTTAGCCTCTAAGCCTCAGTTTTCTCTTCCAGGTGGGGAGATCACGTGAAGATTAAGGCGCTATTTGGAAAGTGCCTGTTTTGGAGCCCAGCACCCAGGACATGCTCAATAATGCTGGGTCCTTTTCCAGGAAGCTGGCTCCTCCCTGCCAGCATCAGGTGGAGACGAGGGTGCTCTGGTTTCTCCCGGGTCCCCGGCCAGTCGGAGCGATGCTCTACCAGCACCCCGAGGAGCTGCACCAAGCACCCAGGTCTGTCCAATCTCCCCACTCATCTTGGCCTTTACCCTCCTCACAGTCTGATGGGCTCAGGGCCCTTGTCACAGGCAGGGCCTGAGGATCGGGGCCTTGAGAGATCTCAGAGAGCAAGTGCTGGGCCGGAACTCAACCCAGGTCCACCGCTCCAGATCCTGTGCTCTTAACCACTTACCAAACGGTTCTTCTTTCTGGTAATTACTTTATGTGCCCTACATGATGCCAGCTGCAGGTCTGGCTAGAGGGGACCAAGTCCAAGCAGAGGTTTCTCCACAAGGACTGTGGATATCTGCAAGATGCTCTGGAAATCCGTTCCATCGTGACCCCCACGCCCCTCACTGCCTCCCACTGGGTGCCTGGGTAAGGCAGCTCGCCCCATCCCCAGCTTCAAGAGATCAGCACTGTGGCACAGTTTCTGAGGACCTCGTCTGTGTGTAGGCAGCAGCCCCCTTCCCGAGGTCGGCCTGGGAACTGGAAAGCACCCAGCCCAGGCTGAGCACCCACCACCTGGCTGTACTTAAGGCCTGCCCTTGACTCTCCGGGGTCACCCCCATGAGTAAGATCCCAGGAAGGTGCTGGGGACCCAGACCCATGGTTTTCACAAGGATTCTAGCAAACCCCTGTAAATAATAAAACTTTCTGCTGAGTAGCACACAGAAGTCACTTCCAAGAACCACCAGACCACTCCACCTGCAGGGTCCGCCCACCGCTTCAGGGTCCCAGAGGCAGAGGCCTCCAGGGAGACCCATCCTCCCGGCTCCCAAGCGCGGACAGCGTCTCTCGGCCCCTCACCAAGGACAGAGTCTTGGGCAGCGAGGACATCATCAGCTTCCCGTCCTCGTCCACGATGTCAAGAGCCAGGGACTTGCGGACTTTCTTGATGGGGCTCCGCCGCAGCTGGGGGGTGGGGGAAGGGGGGAAGGAGGCAGTCAGGGTTGGGCTGGGGCTAACAACAGTGGCCCCACTGAAGACTCCACGCCCAGGGCAGACTTTCCTGCCAGATGCTACAATGGGAGCCAGGACACAAACACCAACCGCCACCCAGACACCCACTCCTCACCCTGAATGAACCCAGCACAGACTCCCCGTCTCTAACAGCCCGACCCCCACCCCAAACAGGCCCCAAAAATAATCATCCAAGTTCCACTAAAACCACCATCCACGGGCAGTAACATGGAGACATAAACCCACTGCTGGCCCTCTACCAACACCGGTGACAGGGCTGCCCCAGCCCCACCCCTGCACCTCCCATCAAGTCGGGGGTCGGGGGTGGGGGTGGGGGGTGGTGAGGCTCTAATACCAGAGAGAGGCCCTGGGACTAACAGCACCCCAACCCTGCAGTGTGCCCCAAACAGGTGCAGTCCTGGCTCAGAACCACCCTGCAACACGGAGGAGAGGCCCAGGAAGGCCCGGGGTGAAGTTCTCTCTGCCTACAACACCCGTGGCCCCAGCCAGGGGGTCCCCCCAGCCTGCCTGCCCACCTCCCCCCACTCGCTCCCCATAACCTCCACCTGCCACCCTGACACGTTCCCATCTTCCTGCCTCTCCTCAGAGGGAGCCTCCGGGGAAAGGAGCACAATGACCTCCCGCTATCAGGAAACCACAGGAAGGGCAGCGGGGGAGAGGCTGGCCTGGGAGAGCGCCTGCCCGGCCTCTGCTTCCAGGAGTCCCTGACCAGGGTGGCTGCCAGCTCTCCACCTCACCTGAACTGACCCTGCTATGGCCCAGACGCCGCCGGCTCCCTCTGAAGGGTTTCTCTTGGAAAACTCCCTGTGTCCCTCTCTGCCATGTGTACCGAGTCACCAGTGTGTCTCTGCCCACTGAACTCCAAGAGGGAGCAACCGCACCCGGGTCTGCACTGCTCTACCCACTGTACCCAGGCTGGACCCACTGCACAAGGGACACAATGCTGAACAGCTAAGCGACAGTTCAGAGGGGAAGAGGAGGCCTCCCCTTGGCCAGTCTCATAGATAACCGTTTGGGGGAGCGAGGGTCTGGGGCAGCTCCACTTCCCGATGTCTCACGTTCACCGATTGTCCTGACGTGCTCCCAGCCACCTTTCATCTCCCTCGGCTCCTGCCACACTGCCCGCCTCGCCGACTCACCCCAGCCTTCCTCTTCTGCTTCTCCGGCCTCACTTGGTCCTCGATGGTGAGCTCGATGCCGGCCTCGGAGCGCAGCACCTCCTTCAAGTCCTCCTCCAGGTGCGGGGTCTGGGGCTGGGCAGAGAGGGCCGCGTGAGGCTCCCAGGCTGTCGGACACGGGCAGAGCCACGCCCCAGCTGTCCAGGGCAGGGCAGGGCAGGAAGGAGGTCCAGTGCTGGGGCACTGGCCTCACGCACACACCATTCACTGTCCTGCCCTGGACAAGCAGACACTGACCTCAACGTACTGAGGGCCACTGTGGGCCAGGAACGCCCCCGGCCAAGTCACCACAGCAGCCCTCACTCAGCTGTCGTCACCCACAGGGTAGAAATGGAGGCTCAGAGAGCGAGCCTGGCCCAGGGTCACACTGCTGTGGAATCAGAACCTGGACACACTCCAAGCCCAAACTCCCTCACCCCCGTGTTCCACACGAATGCGGACGCTGGTTTCCACTCCCCTTTCTCAAGCCTGGGGGTTCCAGGCGACCTCTCGGGCCTTGGGCAGCAGAGACCAGAGAAAGGAGAGCCCCTAAGCAGAGGGAGGGGAGGGTGCACTGACACCCCAGAAGTCACCCGGAGCCCCTGCACTGTCCTCCGATTGCCCAGGTCAAATTGGCAGACTGGCCCTCCCAAGCCCATCTGGAGAGCACACAGATACAGGAGCCAAATCCCCTGGGACAGGAGAGGGCAGCGCTCACTGTGCCTGGCCTGGGCCCGTTTAACTCCAATCAGCGGCACACAGGACGGGCCCCCACAGGCCCACTGCCAGGCCTTCACGAGGACCCGCGCATGAGGGGAGAGGAAGCCAGGGGGCCGCTGCAGACTGTCCACAGGCCAGTGCTTCTCTGGACCAGCCTCTCACCGTCCACTGAAACACTGCCTGCCTCAGAGCCCAAGGTGCCAGCTGTCTTGTCATTGGAAAAGCATGGCCATGTGATGACGGGGAGGGGCAGGAGGAGCTGGCGGTGGGTCCTCACTGGCCACCTCCAGCCCACCCAGGAGCAGCTTTCCCAGGTTTTGTAAAGAACCAGCAGTTAGGCAAAAGGCTTTGGTTACACGAGGAATAATTTGCCTCTTCCCCGAATTAGTCCTAACATCTGAGCGAGTCCTCCTCTGTCCCAGCACCTTCCCGTTTCCTTCCAGCCGTACAATGTGCTGGAAGTATTTAGTTACTTATGAACTCATGTGTTCAGTGTCCTCCTCCACCATCCCACACTCAGCCTCACCAGGATGCTGTGAAGCTGTGTCTCTAACACGTAGTAGGTGCTCAGGAAAGGTCTGAGGAACTGATGAGTAACCCAGCCTCAGTTTCCCCGTCTGTAAAATTAGGATAGCTGCAACTTCCCAGGGCTGCTGGAAGAACCCAATGAGACCTGAGAGGGCTCCGTGAACTGCAAACAGCTGTACGAACCCAGGAGACCACACGCACAGACCTGCCCACGCACATACCAGGGGCTTTAGTGGTCCGTACTTCTCCAGAGCGTTCTTGAACGGGGTCGGTGTGTGGGGAGTGTTGTCCATGGAGTACTTCTGATCTGGGGTTACAAACCTGCCAGGGCCAGGAAGGAGGCTTAGTGACAGGGTTGGGGACAGTCACCGGATGCTCTTCCAGCCCCCCTCCACCTGGACCTCTGGCCTTGGCAACAGGGAATAAACCCGAACACAGGCTCTTGTCCTCTGGCACTGGCCCACCCCCTCCCAACCCGAGAGGGTCTGAATCAGGGACTGAGAGCAAGGAGCCATCCCCGGGGACAGGAAAGAGGCTAAGAGGGTCCTGGAGACCCAGGGGGTAAAAGAATGGCTGAGGATCTGCCTGGTCATCCATCTACAAAGAGGACTTCCCATAAAACACAGAAGGCCGTGGCCAGCAAGGGAGGGGCGGGGGGAAGGAGGGAACCTGGAGGCCGTGTGCCTCCCCCACCTCTCGGAGATCCGGCGGCAACAGCATCGTTAGGGCAAGGCCGGGCAGACACCAGGCGTGAGATGGTGAGGCCAACGCACATGCTGAACTTACCGTCTTCCCCAGTCTCCTCAGAATGACCACAGTGGGGACAGACACGTGGAGGGAAAGCTTTAGCAGAGAGAAACCTAGGCAGGGTCGGTCCGCAGGCAGAAACACTAGGACGCTTCTAGCACCTGCGGCCCCACCAATGTGTGATTTCTGCCTGCGATGGAGAAGCCTGCTGGGGAAGGGACAGAAGAGGCGCCCACGGCCAGGCCGCCGGTTGTGGGCAAACCTTGGCGGATAGCACGTGCCAGACTCCACCTGCAGGAGGCCTGTGTGACCTTAGTCAACAGGAGGCATCACCACAGCCGACTCCCACAGCCTCCCTGGGGCGGGTCCAAGGATGTGAGAAACACCCCAGATTGTGGAGAACTCGGGGGCAGTGGCCAATCCTAGACACGGGTGCCTGGGGCTGCCGCTCCAGCCACTTCCCTGGGCCTGCCAGCCATTCCACAGGGAGGTAAAAGCTAAAGAATACAAACCATTCTTTTCTTCCTTCCTTGGGACTGAGAGATTGGACAGGGATCACCCAGTCAATCGGTTCCCATATCCTTGTTACATTCCACCCCAGATACACACAGAGCCCTCTGTAAGGATGAGCAGACAGATCAGCGCTGGTCAAAAGGAAACACCTCACAGTTCAAACCGCAGTTCAAAGGCATGAATGAATCTGAGACATGGCCCAACATCTATGTGAGACACGGAACTTTTACAACAAACATGAGAATTCTAGAACCTCTTGAAGTCACCGTGTCAGCAAGAACTGACAGGAGAAGCCTGTTAGAGAACGGAGGGAGGCTGACTGAAAAGGAAACACATAAGATGGCTTGGAGATGGAAGAAATGCAATTCTGGAAGCCAGAAGACCCAGCAGATGGGAAAGAGCAGAAAACGGGGAGGGAGGGGTGCGGCTGTCACCCAGAATTCTATACCCAGCAAAAACAGCTTTCAAAAATTAAGGCAACTTTTCAGCTACACACAAGCTGAAGAATTCATCACCAGCAGGCTCCCTCTAAAGAACGCTCAAGGACGGCCTCCAGACAGAAGGAAGCTACCACCAGGTGGAAATAAGGACCTAGGAGGAATGAAGAGCACGGGCGATTTTTGTGTGGAGGAAACTAGAGAAGTTGGAGCAGCAGAAGGAACACAGATGAGAAGGAAAAGGAGAAAGACAAGTGTCACTTCCTTCTGAGGCTGCAGTGTATCTGCTGAAGGGCTCAGATTTAACAAGATTAAAATTAAATTTGGTTGATGATGGTTCTGAACAAGTACAGCTCTTTTATAGGAGTTTGACCATTGTGAACCCTGGGACCCTGGAGTTTTATCAATGATAAGGAAAATCTCAGTGCCCTGCCAGTGTGGTTAGGTGGTTGAGCACCAGACCATGAACCAAGAGGTCACCAGATTGCAGGCTTGCTCTCCGGTTGGGGGCGTGCAGGTTGCCCATCGATAATGCTCCTCTCTCATCCCTGTTTCTGTCCCTCTCCTTTCCTCTCTCTCTAAAAATCAAAAACATTAAAAAGAGAGAGAAAATCTTTGCAAAAGTTTGTATTTTATGTAGCAAAAAAGTGAATCTTGGGACTGACTTGCTAATAGACATTGGTGGAAGCATTTACACTCAGGCAGCTTGAAGAGTCTCCAATGGACCCTGCCAGCGACAAATTTCCACTATGGGGAGCAGAGGAAAATGGGTTACCACAAGAATGGTGTGACACTATACCACCAAGACAGCGTTATTTAACATGGATTTCATGAAATGAATGAAGACAATAGCTTTCTGATCTAACACGAATGGACAGCAGGTTTGACTTTCCAAAAACTTTTTATGTTAAAATAATTCCATTTTTGACATTTGCAATGAAAGACCAAATGTTACCAGAGATCACAGTTTGAGTGC
>NW_005871138.1:4691646-4692337 GCF_000147115.1 Myotis lucifugus
GTGCTCTCCCCAAATTTATACGTTGAAGTTACATGACTGACTGTATTTTAAAGAGATAATTAAGGTAACATGAGGTCATGTGGGTGGGCCCTAATCCAGTAAGACTGGTGCCCTTGGACGATTATAAGAGGTAAGAGATTATGAGAAGATAGAGATTATGTGGGAAGACCATGTGAAGACACAGGGAGAAGTCAGCTACCTGCAAGCCAAAGTGAGAGGCCTCAGAAGGAACCGACCCTGCCCATTCCTTCCAGAACTGAGAAAATAAGCTTCTGCTAAGCAACAGTGTGTGGTACTTTGTTACGGCAGCTCTAGCAGAGGAACACCAACCTCTCCTGGAAAAACAAGCATCCCCAACAATGGGCCTGGCCTCAGTCCCTCTACTGCAGATGATGGTGTAGCCTCTGCAAACATGCCACCTCTGGCCTTGCTCTGTCACATCCTCACGGGAGGGAGGGGGCCTCCACACACCCTGCTCCTGTCCTGGACATGGGAACTCTAAGACCTGCGCTCCCCCCTCCCCCGACCCCCCCCCCCCCCCCGGGTCCAGGGGATCCTCCAGGGGATCCCCCCAAAAGCCTGCTGCCCCATCCCCGCACAGGCCCCAGGGCAGAAAATACCCCTCAGTTACACCTTAAGCCCTCCAAGGTCCTGCCCCCATGGTACCCCCCACCAAACCCTCCTAGATCCT
>NW_005871138.1:4692964-4706120 GCF_000147115.1 Myotis lucifugus
ACTGGGAACTGGGAGTCTGTAAACAAAACCCAGCGAGCAGTTGGGGTGGGGTCCACACACCTGGGAGGGCGAGAAGGGCAAGGTCTTGACGGGGGTGCTCTTGGGGGTGAGGCTGTTGCAGGAGTCCAGGAAGGACAGATTGGCGCTGTTCTCTGTGACAGGGGACAGGGCGACACGCCTCTTCTTCTGCCGCTTGAGCACGGAAGGCGGGGTGCCAATGCCCAAGCCCCCCACTTCAGTGCTGGGGGAAATGGGGATCAGCTCTCCCCGGCTGCCCCGGCTCAAGTCTGAGATGGTGTGGCCGTCCAGGCGGTACTCGGTCACGCTGGGCCCCGGGGCAATAGACTGGCGAGGCGAAGGGGCTGGCCACTGCGATGCCTGTGGTTGCTCTGGGCTGCTGTGGATGCTGCCCTCTGGGGACGGCTCTTCCGGGAGGTCAAACTTACTCAGGTCACACCAACCATCGGGGTCCTGCCCAGAGAGGAGAGGTTAGTAATCACTGCAATTTGTCTGCTTTTCTTCCAGCAGATACGAGAGGCCTTACTCACTGAAGGAAAATACACGAGTGCCAAGTATGACCCCACAGCCCAGGAACAATCATCATTAACAATTTCTCCCATTTCCCCAAGGAAATAGAAATCTTCTACGCCTGCATATCTATGCTTGTGAATAAAACTGAAGGTATGTTGTGCATAAGGCTGCTGGCTGTTATTTAAAAAATGTTCCATGCACTATTTAAAATATAAAAAACACAAAGAAAAATACAAAGAAACCCAAATATCCATCAATAAGCTAAAGAAATAAAACCTTGCCCTAACTGGTTTGGCTCAGTGGATAGAGTGTCAGCCTGCGGACTGAAGGGTCCCGGGTTCGATTCCGGTCAAGGGCATATACCTTGGTTGTGGGCACATCCCCAGTAGGGAGTGTGCAGGAGGCAGCTGAATTGATGTTTCTCTCTCATCAATGCTTCTAACTCTCTATCCCTCTCCCTTTCTCTCTGTAAATAATCAATAAAATATGTTAAAAAAAAAAAAAAAAGAAAGAAAGAAAACCTTATCACTGAGACCCCATGTTCACCTGCCCGCTCACATCCTCTGCCTTCAGGTGGGAAACCACTACTGGAATTTAGAATTTACTGTCATCATGCATTTCTAGTATTTTGCATGTTTTTAATGTTAGTATAAATCACTTCTATATCCTGCTTTTTGTTCCATTTAAAATGTCTGTAAAGCAGAAATAATCATGCCTGATTCTATTACCTATGAGTTAAATGTTTACTATGAATAAATGGTGAAAAATTTCCAACTTTTATAATGATTTTTATGACTGCAAAGTACTCCATCACATGACTACATCAGTTATTTAACTGTTTTATGAACATCTTGTATATAAATCTTCTCCCGCATGTTTAGGTTTTCCGTCAATATAGATCACTACGTGGGGAAGTCATGGGCGCGAGGCTGAGGCCACATTCATGGGGAGGAGGCAGCTCCTGTGCTCCTCACGGTGCTCCCTCGCCCCTTCACAGAGGCTGTTTCCAATCCCACTGAGGAGCCGAGGCCAGAAAAGATGCATCTGCCCACCAGTGTCCAAGAGCAATCAATCCCGAGAGGCACACCCAGATCTTGTCCAGACTAAAGACTTGGACAGAAGCTTCCACTTTGGTCCCTGGAGGGTCTGCCCTGCGTGAACCTGGACCCCAGTGATGATTTCTGGTCCCCGAGACTCGCAGGAAGGTGGGCAGTTCATTCCTAGTGGTGGAGGCCAGCTCAGGGCAATCTGACTCGGGCCCACTTTCAGCACAAGCCTCACAGCTGGGGAGGCCCTAGAGTTGATGGCATCTAATAGAAGCACATCCTGCAAGGACTTCCTGCAGGGGAACAAGCGAGAGCCGTTTTCCTACAAATGTAGCTCCTTCCTCGGCTGCTGGGCCTGAACTCCGAGCCCGGCACTCACCTGCTGTGTGATGTCAGACTAGCCTCCTGACCTCTGAGCGTGGGATTCCCTTACTGGTGATGAGCCCACCACCCACTTCACAGGGCTGTTAGAGGACGAACAGAGAGCAGGTGTGTAGGTAGCCAGTAACAAGGCTGGCACATAGTAGGCACTCAAACATTAGATATGGTAATTACTAAGCATTGCTCCTCCCATACACTGGGTGCTCCCCTCCCTCCTTCTCTGTGCCCAGTAACTGGAGGAAGATGCAGAACAGGCTGAGGATGGAGATGGCAACACAACGAAGTGCCAACAGTGCCGGGCACAACTCTCATCTCAACAGTCCCCTTAGGGCCCAGAAGGACCGGGCCCACGTGGCAGCCTCGGAGCTGTGCGCTGCAGACTGAAGGACACTCAGGCCTGCTTCTCAAGATACTGTGAGAGAATTCCTTGGAGTGGAAGGGACACAACAGACAGACCCTGTAGCTGGGCCCAGTCCCAGCCACTGGGGCTAAAAGATGAGACTCCGAGTCAGAGGGTTTTAGAGATGGCTCCCTAGGAACCGTGCCACCCAACCACCATTAAGCAAGACACGGAGAGCACAGCACAATGGTCAACACCACCCAGCTGACTTGCTGTGTGACTCTGGGTACACAACTTGACCTCTCTGAGCCTCAGCCTCATCTACAAAACAGAGAAAGGACACACCTCACCGAATACTGGGTGGACTGCACATCAAGCTCAGAGGCTGGCATTTAATAGATGTTCAACAAATGTCTACACTGAACTGCCCCTGGAGTTCAGTATCAGTGTTAAATTCCTGAGTTAGATGTAACTGTACTGCGGTGATATAAGTGAATGCCTGTGCTCTTAGGAAACACACACTGAAATATTAATGGATAAAGAGGCACAATGTATGTAACTGGCCAGGCCTCTTGCCCATCACCTCCTGAAACCATTCCACCACACAGGCCTGGCTGATGCAGCTGAGAGCTGGGGATGTCACACCAAGAGGTGCATCCCCCACTGCAGAGCTCTCTTCCACAGGGCACAGTCCACAGCCAGCTCGGCCTTACAGCTGCAACACCTGAGTAATCAGAACCCACTCACTGCTCCAGCCCCACCAGTTCCCAGGTCCCTCTCCAGGGACTCCCAACCACCTGTGGTGCTGCAAACACCATGCTCAACTGTACTCTGTTATCGGCTCAAACACCCTCCCCCACTATCATCCCTCAGAACTCAGAGCGCAGCCTCCCTGGGGAGCCCTCCCACCCCACCCTGTGCTGTACATCATGAGTCAGGAGACTCCTGAGGGCAGGGACCATATGGCAGCTCAATGTCCCAGGCCCTGGCTGCAGGCTGGGCACTTAGCATCTGCCCAGTAAATGCTATTGGGATAATGAGTGAACACAAGGATGCCTGCCCGCCCATGAGAGGACTCCCTGCTGGAGGTGCTCTGGGCCCGCTGGGAAGTGCTGTGACCAACATTACCGACTCAATCAAGTCCAGGGCTTCCGAGAAGCTGGATCCCTCGGCCGGAATCAGGAGGTTGGCAGCCTCCACCACCCACTTATACGGCAGGCTGATTTCTGGCGATGAGCCCTCCTGGTCTTCACGCTTGGGGGTGTCGTCTAAGGGCTCTGGTGTGCACACTCGGTCCAGCTCTGCAGGGGCAGCTTCCTGCTCCTCAGCCGGGGCTGCTGCTGAGGTCTCCTCCTCACTGCTGTCCTCTTCCTTCATGGCAGGGAGCGCTGGGGACCAGCTGGTCCCAAGACTTCCCTGTTGGACACAGGGCACACCGTTTGTGGAGCTTTTGTTATGAGATAAAGATCATGCCATATTCCAGCTAAAAATTGCACAACCTGAGTCGAATAAGGAACCCAAATTGAGAGTCTCTAAAATATCAACATCATGAAAGACTGCAGTTAAAAGTGGGCAAAAAGAGATAGGACAACTAAATGCAATGTCTAATCCTGGATCAGGAACAGGAAAAAATGGAATATGGACTATAGATTAGATGGAAGTAAAAAAAAAAAAAAAAAAAAGTCCTAAATCAGTGTTAAATTCCCTGAATTAGACATTAACTGTGCTATGGTATATAAGTGAATGCTTGGGTTCTTAGGAAACACACACTGAAATCTTCATGGATAGAGAGGCACAATGTATGTAACTGACCTTCAAATGTCTCAGATAAAAAATAAAAATATGTGTAAGAAAGAACTGGCCAGTGTTAAAAACTAAAAATGAATCCAGTACAGGTCATGTGAGAGTTCTTTGTACTATTCTTGCAACTTTTCTGTATGCTTAATATTATTTCAAAATGAAAGTTTAAAAAATTTGTGTAGAGAGCATTTGAGATCTTGCTCCCTGGAATATGTCATCAATTTGGCTGAAATAAACTCATTAAAAAATGAAAAATGAGTGTATACTAATTTTGTGACAGGGAAAATAAAAATATGAACCCGGCAGACAGACCCCAGTGTAGGGGTCTGTGGTTAAGAGGCCACACTGAGAGCAAAGAGCAAGGTCCCATGTTAAGGGGGCACAATGGAGTCAAGGAGAGAACGCAAGCTCCGGAGTCACAGAACTTTGCCACTTACTAGCTGACCTTGAGCAAAGTGGAAAGAGAAACCTGTAAGATAGTGAGATACAACATAGCCTCATTTTTAACTTATTACCCTTAATAATAAGGGAGAATTTTGTAATTGCGAACACTGACCCGTGGGGAAAACAGGAGGTGCTCCCATCTACACATTAACAGGAAAAACTATTCTGGTAAGCAATCTAGCAAAATGTATTAAGAGGTTTTTTTAAGTGCTTGCTTTTGGAGCACATATGCTAAAATTGGAATGATACAGAGCATGACCCCTATGCAGGGAAGACATGGAAATTCATGAAGCATTCCATATCTTATAAAGAAAAAAAAATGTTTTTTAAGAATATGACTATCCAGTTCTAAGAATTTCTCAAGAAACAACTGAGCAAACAAGCAGTGATTTAGCTACAAGACTGACCCTTAAAAGTTTTGTTTCTAGTATCAAAAACATTAGATTTCACACAAAAGAAAAAACACACAAAAAAGCAGAACAATTTTTTAAGTAAAATTTTTAAAACTGGCCCTGACCGGTTTGGCTCGGTGGATAGAGCGTCGGCCTGTAGACTCAAGGGTCCCAGGTTCGATTCCAGTCAAGGGCATGTACCTTGGTTGCAGGCACATCCCCAGAGAGGGGTGTGCAGGAGGCAGCTGATTGATGTTTCTCTCTCATCGATGTTTCTAACTCTCTATCCTTCTCCCTTCCTCTCTGTAAAGAATCAATAAAATATATTAAAAAAACACACAAACAAACTGGATTTAACCTTAAATAACACACAGCCATTAAAACCGTTCAAGTTTTGTTTCTAATGACAATAAACTGAATATAACCTTAATTTAATGAAATAACCAGCACAACAGAACCATAAAAATGCTAGATGGCTGAACCAACTCATTGACTAAGGCCCTGGGCTCATCAGGCCCAGCAGCCGAAAGCCATGTAGGAGTTTCAGAGACTGAGGGGGGTCTGTCTACTCTGCTCTATCCTGAAAGACAACTTCGCTGTTTGCTAGTTGTTTGCTAGTTGACGATGACAGAAAGACCAGAAAGCAGTGAAGTGTGTTACCAACACCCAGGGCTGTCAAATCTTGACACTTCGACATTTGCTTCAAATCTTCATTTTTTAAGATTCATGAGATCTATTTTTAAAATATCAGTAAGTTCGCTCTGGGGTGTGGGGTTTCACTTTTACAATTGCAATGTAATACTAAACGATTCCATTTATATGCCTTTCTAGGAAACCATATAAAATTAAAATGACAGAGACAGAAACAGATGAAGGGTGCCAGGAGCTAAGGGTGGAGAAGGGCTGAAGGGGCCCCTAGGGAGCCTGGGGGCGATGGAAAGGTGCTGTGCCTTGACTGTGGTGGTGGATACATGACTGTATGTCTTTGTCATGACTCAGAACTGTATCCCTCAACACAATGAATGTTTGCTATATGTGAATTATACTTCAATAAACCGGAATTTTTAAAATTGCAAACATGCTTTTAGTATGAAAAAGCCAGAAAGAGAAACAGGTAGGAAGGAAGGTGTTGATAAGGACAGAGAACTCAATTTTATGTCAGCGTGCTCCGTCATGCTTCATCTGTGGGCAGACAAGTGCCAGGTATGTGCAGACGTGTGTGTGACAAGGAGAGGCACGCGGCCACACCGAGACCCTCAGCAGGAACTAATGAACGGCCATGGGCAAGGTGAAAAGGGCAGAGCAGGTGTTAAGTGACACGGTGATGGGTAACCCTGCAATCAATCCTACCAACCAACCTGGAGCCAGGCCCATGGCTGGGCAGCCCCGGGCAGCCGTCTCACCTGGCCTTCCGAGGGGTGGCCACTCTGGGGGCTCTCCTTGTCCTCGAGCTCCAGCAGCAGGTACACGGGGGGCTTGCAGTCTTTGGACTCGCTCAGGAAGCCTCCTGTGTCCACTTTCCTTTTGATGGTGGAATTCCAGTGATTCTTCACAGCATTGTCTGTCCTGCGGGGGCAAACGAGGGACCTTTGAACCCTGGGGCCTGTGTGCCACCAATCACGTCACTGACCTCCCTGAGCTGAGCTCCCACTTCTGTACATGAGGGTTCAACCTGAGGAACTCGAAGGTGTCTTTTAGTTCTTAGATGAAGTCACACATGTTTCTAGCACTTAACGATTCCCGGAGCATTTCCACTCACTCTGCTAAATCCTAGTACCCAGGAGTAGAGAAGTGCTCACACACAGTAGGCACTTCTTTCTTTGAGGCTCCAAGCAGAGTGCTTTGCCCTTGGATTGTGAACAGAGAACAACAGCTTGGCTGAGCAACCGGGCTAAGAGGAGGGTCTCTACCTCTGGTCACTCCCGCTGCAGACCATCAGGAAACAAACACACACACACACACACACACACACACACACACACACACACACACACACAGCATGTACCACGTCAGGGCCAGACTCTGAGTCCCCATCTTGCTGGGCCCCGGCCCTATTCTTCTCCACCCCTCCTCTCACAGGCAAGAGCCCCTTCCCTCCATAAACCCCCTGGACCTTTAACCTCTGCATCTCAGGTTCCTTCTAGGAAACCTGACCCAAACACCTCCCGGCACTCCCGCCCACAATGATCAGATCTGGGTGCTCCAAGCTACAATGCTCGTCATTCTTTTGCTCCCATATATTTATGGAGTGCCCATTGCGTGGCAAACACTGCTCTCCAGGCACTGGGGACACACCGGCAAGGAAGACGGGCGGCTACATTTAGAGACGGGCATCATGGTCTCATTACACTGGGGTACAAGCTGCTCCAAAGACAGGTGGGAGCACTGCGGCCAGGTCACCAGGGACCGACCAGAGGCTGGAAGGACAGAAAGCTTCTCTGAGGAAGTGACACTCCTACTGAAAACTGAAGGATGCGAACACACTGGGCAGAAGGCAGGGGTGCACAGGGGCAGCTCAGAGAAGAGCTCACTGTGTATAACGAAGAGAGGGACCAAGGCAGGGCTGGTGGCGTGAGCCGGGCCAACAGGCCACAGAGGGAAAGAAGCCGAGTGTTCAACCCCAGTGCTAGGAGAAGCTCCGAAAGGACAGCATGCTCGGGTTTGAGTTTGAAAACAGACCCATTTATACTTCAAGGGAAACACACCAGCTGACATTCTATCACCTCTACCTTTCAGGACCCCAGTGTCATGAGAAAAGAAGAATTAAAAATAAAGCAAAATAAGGTAAAAATGCACAAGGACAAAGAGAACAGGGCAGAAGACAATAGCAAACAATAGTTTTGTGGGTTTTTTTAAAAGGCTTTTTAAAAATATATATATTTTATTGATTTTTTACAGAGAGAAAGGGAGAGAGATAGAGAGTCAGAAACATGGATGAAAGAGAAACATCGATCAGCTGCCTCCTGCACACCCCCCACCGGGGATGTGCCCACAACCCAAGTACATGCCCTTGACCGGAATCGAACCCGGGACCCCTCAGTCCGCAGGCCGACGCTCCATCCACTGAGCCAAACCGGTTTCAGCGCAAACAATAGTTTTATGTTTCCAGAAATTGGAGAACACGCAGGGGAGCAATAAGCCACTTAGGAGCCTGGGAATTGATCCGGAGGAAGATTCTGGCAAGAATGGAGCCAAGTCTTCCTGATGCTCCTTGCGAACCCAAGAGGCTCAGGGCTTGGAAGGACCAGGCCCGGGGAGGAGCAGGGTGAAACAGAGCAGTGGTTTGGACGTCCAGATGCCGGCCTTGACCTCACAGGAGGAGGGAGTTTATTCTCGAGAAAAAGGCCAGTCTGAAGGACTCCTGCGTCTCTGGGCAAAGCGAACAACTCCAGAGAAGACTGGAGGACTATTCACCCACAAGGCTCTCGCCGACCTGGGAACCTCACCCTGCCTGTCACCACCGTTCCCAAACCCCGGACGTCGCTCACCTTCCCGGCAGCATCTTGGCGATCTCGGCCCAGCGGTTGCCCAGCACCTTGTGGGCCTCACAGATGATGCGGTCCTCCTCCTCGGTCCAGCAGGACTTTTTCACCTCGGGGTTGAGGTGGTTGTGCCAGCGCTCACGACACTGCTTTCCCAACCGGCCCTTCAGGTGCTTGGCAATCAGCGTCCACTGCTTCGTGCCGTACTTCTTAACCAGCTCGATGACCTTGGAAATAAGCCTGGTGAAGGCAGCAAACCTGCCCCCACTTCACACCAGCACCTTCTCTCCACGTGGGCCTCACCGCAGCCATGAGAGGTGCGAAAACTGACCAGGGGAGGACCCACACCCAACCTGCAGCCAGACGCAAGGGCAGACGCGTGCGCAGTCTCTTGACTCCCTGGGGTAAGTGAAGGCCCACTGTGTACAAGACACTGTCCCACTAGTTACCTTCTCGTCTTCCTCTTTGGTCCACGGCCCCTTGACAAGATCTGGATTCAAGACCCTCAGCCACCGGTACTGGCATTGCTGGTCAGTGCGATTCTGGGAGGACAGGAGTCATGAGAACTGGGGAGGCAGCCCTGCATCATGCTTGATCACTGGGCTCGGGGGACGATGGTCTGGCCAGGTGACTCAGATGGGTTTTGTCTTGTTCCTGGAACCACCATACGCATGGCCACATGGCAGAATACCCATGGTTTCTCTTTGCTACAAAGGACCAGGATGGAACTGGGCACACTAAGAGCCCTATGGAAAGCCAGCTTGCTTGCCTCTGGGACAGCGTTATTTCCCTGATCATGCTGTTTTAATCAGAGGGAGGTGAGGAATGGGGCAGGACAGACAGCAGCTCCAGCCATACACCTCTCCAAAGCAGACACCTGCAGTCCTGGGAGGGGGGATCTGCGGGACACCCCTTAAGGCAGCTCTCCCCGCGAAGCCTGCTGGAAGTACCATTTCCCCTCAGTTTCAGTCTCACTATTGAGAAACTGAGCACCAACACAGGAAGAAATGCAAATATGCCACTGATTACGTGCCACCGGTCAGGGCCTAAAGACCACAGGCATGCTGAGGCTGCTGCGTGGTGATGCTGAATCAGGGTGCCTGGAATTCCAGTTTGGGAAGCAAGGGCCTGGGGGTGGGGTGGGGTTTGGGAAGGAACTCCCTTTTCTTCTGCTCGGCAGCACGTCTGTCCCAGGAACGCTGTCTGGTCACTCAGAACCTGGCCCTGGGGCAGGAGGCCACAGAAGGGCTGCACTCACAGGAAAGTGGCTGGCCAGGAACTTCCAGTCTTGCTGTCCAAACTGCCTCACCAGGGTCCTCAACTGCTCATCCTGCCAACACCAGAGAGAGAGCTCAGCTCACATGGGTGCAGGAACAGCCTCATTCAGCCATTCAGCAAGACCTGCTCTGCTACAACTCACCTTGAGGGACTTACGGTCCAGAGGGAGACAGATGCCAATTCAAGTCTCCCACAGACAAAAGTAAAGCCACGATGCTGGGGGCATGGAGAGGTGTGTGGCAACTGCCTATTCAGGGAGGAAAAGGGACAGGCCCATTCCAAGAAGTCTAGTGTAGCTGGAATGCAGGGAACACAGGAGAGAAGATGCAAGCTGGTTTTGGAGGGGACGGCCGGGCCCAGACCACACGGGATTGATTCGGGGCTCCGCGTTATGTTACGCAAAGCCCCTGACGCATTTGAGCACTGGGTGGACCCAGTCCACATGCTTGTTGTGAGGGTCACTTGGGCGCTGCAGGGAAAGGGACTGCGAGAGGACAGGAAGGACAAAAGGAGGCCATTCCAGGCACTCAGGCCAGACATGATAGTGACACAGCTCTGAAGATGGGGAGACATGGGCAGAACACAGAGCAGTCAGAAGGCAAAACAGTGTCTGTCACAAATATTCTCCTGAAAATGAACTACTGATTCACACAACACAGAATCTCAATATCATCATGACAACGAAGCAAGACATAGCCCTGGCTGGGTTGCCCAGAGGTTTGGAGCATCCTCCGGTACACCAAAAGGTTGTGGGTTTGGATTCCCAGTCAGGCCACATACCTGGGTTTCAGGTTCGATCCCCTGTCAGGGTGAGTATGGAAGGCAATCAATGAATGTTTCTCTCTCTTTCTCTCTCTCTCTCTCTCTCTCTCTCTCTCTCTCTATCATATCAATGTTTCTGTTTCTCTCCCTCTCCTTTCCTCTCTCTCTAAAATCAGTAAGTGTAGCTTCAACTTAGGATTTAAAAAAGGAAAAAAAATAAAGCCAGCCATAAGAGTAAGCACTGTATGGCTCCATGCATATGAAATTCTAGAAACTATAAACTAAACCACAGGAACAAAAAGGCAGTCAGTGGTTGTCTGAGGTCAGGGGTGGAGGGAGGCAGGATGGGCAGCCAAGGGGAGCATGGAACGCTTGGGAGTAATGAAAATGTCCTATAAGGTGAAGGTGCTGAAAGATGCTCGTAATACTTTGGTAGAAACTCATCGAATTATTCTCTGAGTCACTGTAGTGGGTTGTACATAAAGTATTCCTCAAATTGATTTTTTTTTTAAATAATGCAGTAAGGCCTTTCCATTCTTTTCTTTTTTTTTTTTAAATATGTTTTTATTGATTTCAGAGAGAGGAAGGGAGAGGGAGAGTGAGAGAGAAACATCAATGATGAGAGAGAATCATCATCGGCTGCCTCCTGCACATCCCCCACTGGAGACTGAGCCCGCAACCAAGGCATGTGCCCTGACCAGGAATCCAATTGGTGACCTCTTGGTTCATGGGCCGATGTTCAACCACTGAGCCACACAGGCTGGGTTCAAGTTGATTTTTAAATTTAATATTTATATATAAAGTAAACGATTCAGTGGGTGGAGCCAGGGCTCCTTTGAACCCCAAACCCCTTTTCTGCGAATTCTTTTTTCTTTTTATTGACTTTTGCACTACTTCTTTATTTTTTTATTTTACAGAAAGAGAGAGAGAGGGAGAGGAAGCACTCCATTTGTGGACCTATAAATTCTGAGTGGTAATTCCACTTTTAAGCCAGAGGAGTGTTTGCTAAGACATTTAGAGTCTAGAGTCGATAACTTCCGAATGGAACATGCTGGCTCCGCACCCTCCTGCTCAGTGCTGCCGTGGCCCTCGAGTGGGGCCACCGGGGGCAGGGAGAGGAACACCCCCCACTGGAATGCACACGGACCCATTTTAGCATGAACAAACAAGAAGTGTGCAGAGCTTGAGAAAGTTGGTGGTAAGTATTTAAAACTGCTTCCAAAATGAGAGAAATCGATTTTACTTGAAGAAAACAAGCAAACAAAAACTACATATATAGTGCCATATCTATACAGTGGAATATTATTCAGCTTGAAACAAAAGGAAGTTTGGACATATGCTGCAGCATAGATAAGCCTCAAGGACATTACGCTAAGTGAAATAAGCCAGTCACAAAAGGGCAAATACTATGATGCCACGCATGAGGAATTAGTGTTTAAAAGGTATAGAGATTGTTTTGCAAGATGAGAAAGTTCTAGAGATTTGTTACACATGGGAATACACTCAACACTACTGAACTGTACACTTAAAAGTGGTAAATTTAATGTTATGTGTTCCCTCCCCTCCCCCGCTCTCTCCTGGACAGGAAAAAAGGCCACCACAGAAATCCAGACCCTCAGCTGCAGCTTGTGCAGTCTAACAGCACTGGACAAAGTCCCCATAAATCCTACAGCTGAGCCAGCTCACACCCAGCCATCCCCAGACTCCCTGGCTTCCTCTGCCGTCCAGCCTGGCCAGGCCCACACCTGCCTTCCTCCCATGTCCATCTCCAGCACCACTGTCCTCCCAGTAACTGACACAGACACTTCGCATTTCGCCTCCAACTCCTCCAGGACCCCAGGAACCTCCTCCACCTGCTAACTCCACCCTGGACCGCCCTAGTCTCTCCACGGCATCGTCTTACCTGCCCCATGCGGTGCCCTCCCCAGCTCCTGGCACTGCTGCTGGGACCCACACTGCCCCCAAATCTCTTATCCGCCTACGCACAGCAGGTCAGCGCCTCTGAAGCCCAGCTATGTTCATGTCACTCCTCTGCTTTAAAAGCCTCCAATGGCTCTGCACTGCCAGCTGAATAAGCCTATATTCGGAGCCTGGCAGTCGAGGCCCTCCAGAATTTAGCCCTCATCCAGCGGTTCTCAACCTGTGGGTCTCGACCCCTTTGGCAGTCAAATGACCCTTTCACAGGGGTCGCCTAAGACCATCCTGTATATCAGATATTTACATTACGATTCATAACAGTAGCAAAATTACAGTTATGAAGTAGCAACGAAAATAATTTTATGGTTGGGGGTCACCACATGAGGAACTGTATTTAAAGGGCCAGAAGGTTGAGAACCACTCCCCTAATCCATCTTTTCCAACCACTCTTCTTCCCTCCCCTTCAAGGATTCTTCCCTCCAGCCAACCGGGCTCCTCTACTGTCTTTTGTCCACCTACCACCCATTTCCTATTCCGACTTGCCCACGGTTTCACACACGTCCCTGACTGCTGGATTTCCAAATCCTTCTCCATGACACTTCCCCTAACCTCTTAAGACAACAGTAACCTCTCCTTCTAAAGGTATTTCAACAATTACCCCCCTGACTGCTGAATTTCCAAATCCTTATCCATGAAACTTCCCCTTATCTCTTCAGACAACATTAACTCTCCCCCTAAAGTATTTCAACAATTACTAGTGCCTCCAACATGCTAGGAGCCTTA
>NW_005871139.1:0-17341 GCF_000147115.1 Myotis lucifugus
CATTGTCTTCCAATATCTCATTCACACTACTAGACATATAATTACAATGACCCATAATTTTCGATCCCCTCCCACGTTCCGAAAGACTTAAGGCTTACATAATCTCAAAAATGGATTCCGTAGGCAGGGGGATGCCTCTGAGTAAATGGACCAGCTGGTGGAGAGGTCTAGAGGATCCCTGCTGGGATTGTCTGCTTCTTCCACGACTGTTGCAGAGCGCGGCGATGGTTGAGAACCACTATTTCTATGGTCTCCTAAACCTATTCAGGGGTGAGAACCTTTTTTCTGCAAAGGGTCACTTGGACATTTATAACATCATTTGAGAAATGATGTTATACAAAATTATCAACTTAAAAATTAGCCTGCTATACTTGGTCAAACATTTAATTAACTCACCCCTGATGCCTTGGCAGGGCCAGACCAAAGGATTTCCGGGGCCTTATACGGCCTGTGGGACAGATGTTCCCCACCCCTGTCCTACAGGATCTGCCCCTGCTATTCTCCTGTCTCCTCTCGTGCCCACATACTCTCACTCACAACATTCCAACCATTCTGGACCAATGACAGCTTCTAAAAGACGAAAACTTTTCCGCTGCTCATCTACCCGACGAGTAAATGTGAAGCCTAATGCTCCCTTCTCCAATTCAGTTTAACTTCCTCTCTCCCTCAACAACATGTATGCAAACGACATACTGCTCCTGTTCACTCATGTTTTCAAGAGCTACCTTTGTGAATAGTTGAACTTAATCGCTTTATAGTGTCCCGCTGTATGAATAAACCCCGTGTACTTATGCATTCCCCAACTGATGAACATTTAAATTGTTTCCAGTGTTTGGCTGTTGCTAGTAGATTTTTAGGAAACACCCTTTATTAAATTTAAGAAGATTCTTTATACGTATCATCAAACAGGACGTTTTTACAATAACTAAATCTTAAATTTCATCAGATATTATTATTATGATTATCTACTAAGGTGTTTATATATGTTTACTTTTTTAATAAGTCAATGCATTAAATTTACCTGGATAGAATTTTCCAATATGAAACTATCCTTGATTTGTGAGATAAACTCAATATTGGTCATGATTACTGTTTTTAAATACTGCTACCTGGATTTAGTTTACTAATAATCTGTTTCTTAATTTCGCATCTGTATCCATTGATGAGGTTTGTCAACAAATTGCTTACTTAGTTTCAGTGTATAAGGTTATGCTGCTCTTATACAAATGAGTTGAATATTTTTTTCATTTTTTTTCTTGTCTAAAATGTTTATCTACCTGTTTCTTGAAACTTTTATGCAACTCATCCTTTGTTCCCTAAAAGATATTCTTTTGAAGAGTAGAGTTGTTAAAATTGATACCATTTATCTAGTGGTTATTCATTTATTTGGGTTTTCTATTTCTTCTGAGTTTGTTTTAATATTTACATTTTTTCCTAGAAAATTGTCCATTTCATTTGTTTTTAAATTCATCAGCAAAACAGTTGAGTAGGCTGTACCCAGGTATAGTTTTCTGTATTGAATTTGATCCATTTTCATAAGGATATATATTTTTATTTATCTTTTGGAAAAATAGGTTTTGAGTTTGTTAATTATTACTATTGGTGACTTTTCTTTGCTTGTTTTCTCTGTTCATTTTTACTCTTATGGTTGTGAACTTCTTACATTTTCCCCCATAGGTTTAATGTTTTACATTTATAGCATCTTCAATTAAATCATGAAATCACTTCTTGAAAATAATATTTATTGTTTATAAGTGAATACACTAAAGTATAAATTTCCTCCTAAATATTGTAGCTGCATAATACAAAGTTTGAAATATAGTGGGGGGTTTTTTCAGTCTTAAATATTTTCTTTGAAGTTTCCTCTTTAACCCATGGATTTTTTAGGAGTACTAGTGTTTTGTTTTGTTTTTAACTATCATTTTGTTATTACTTTCTAATTTAATTACATTATAGTTTTTAAAAAAGAACATGGTCTATCTGATAGTAATTTTTTGAAATTTGTTGAAGCATTCTGTAACCTAATACATGTTTAATTTTCATAAATATTTTATCTATGCTTGAAAAGAATGTCTATTCTTCATGTATTGGGCAAAAGGTTTTGTGTTTGGTTGCATGTCTGTGTATGATAAACTCTTATACCAGTAAACCAAATGTTATTTATTCTTACAAATTTTTATTTTTGTCTATTTTATCTATCTGTGCTTGATCAAGGTGTTTTTTTAATTATTCAAATATCATTGTGGATTTTTCTACTTCTCTTTGTGGTTTGCTTTTTATATTTGAAGCTCTGTTGTCAAGTCTGTCCTTGCTCATGATTATTATGCTCTTTGTGGATTGTTCTTTTATCATGCGTAGGTCTGCTTCAGTCCTATTAATGTGTCCTTTTGGTCTGACTTTAACCTTGCATAATAGGTTCTGTTTTGATTATGATCCTAGTGTACTTTACCTAGTGGTTTTCTTTTATGAGAATGTCTATACACAGTAAGTAGCTGTATTTTATGAAATCCTTTATTGGTATTTTAATAGCTGAGTTTAATCAATTGATACTTATTTTGATTATTGAAACATTTAGAATTAACTTGTCACATTGTGTGTTTTATATTTACCAGGCTTTTCTTTCCTTCTTTTCTACTGTTTCTTTTCTTTAGTTGATTTGATAAAGTTATTTATTAAAAATTAAAGGTTTCCGTATCTCTTTCCTCATAATAAAATTATAACTTTTTTGCTATATACTGAGCTTCCCTTTCTCACATACAGGCATTAATTTATGAGTGTGTTTATCAATTAGGCATCATACTTCTTCCCTACAAATTTGTTTTGTTGTTCATCTTTATAAAAAGCTCTTCAGGTGAGGGACTATGGACAGAAAATTGTTTCTGTGGATCTGAATCATGTCTATATTTTAAAATAAATGTTGAACGATAGATTAGCTGGGCATAAAATAATATTTCTGTCTTCCAACAAAACTCCAAGGAATTGAAATAAACCAGTCCTTCACTGAAGGGGAACGTAGGCAGTACATCACAGTGTCCCCTACACATCTCTACTTCTGTGATGACATGAGTTGAGGGACATCACTGGTTGAGTCTCCACATGAGCAATTTGGTGCACATGATAACTGCTCAAATGTTTTCTCTTATCTTACACCCCATATAGACCACTTTATGTAAGTTATAAAGCTCTGGCAGGTGTCGTGGCCCCTTTTGAGCTTACCTTTACAGTCTGGGGGATCTGCTATAGTCCCCATTGCCTTTTACACACAGTGAGTCTGGCACAAGTCCCCAGTAATCCATGAAGTTTTATCAGTGCCATTTCACTACCCATTGATGTTACGTTTTTTCCTGGGCCCATTTATTTGATTCATAGTATTAATAAAAGTCCTGATAATAAATTATTGTCGTGATGGACAAATACTGTAATACAGTGTGGAATTCAGTTTGCTAGTCCAACTGCACAACAGAATATTAAATACCCGATTAATGGGAGGTTCTGAAGAAATTTTTATGACATTATGAAATAATGTTTTCTTTATTCCGTTTTGTTCCTTCTGGTGTGTAGAAAATTACACATCTCTATTCTCAACCTTAAATTTCACCTTGTCTGAAATTAACACTGCGGTTTATTGATAACTGGTTGTCTCCAGGAGTCTGTCAGATGGTCTGCCGGTAGTTTCTCAATTTTAGAGGCACAAGTAATGAAACCATTTTATTCACATACATTTCCCCAGTTTGAAATATTAGAATGATTAATTCTAATTAAGAATGATTTTCACAGGAATCCCACCACCCTCTAATAACCATTGTGTTTGTTGAAAGCTGTGCAAGTCCTGGAAGGACATAAGTCAGTTCATTTCAGCTAACATGAAGCTAATGCATGAAGTTCTTCTCAGTTGATGTATTTTCACATTATTGCACTTTTCTATTTATTACGGGACCTTATCCAAAGGAGCTGGACACAAGTTAGACCTCTTTTCTCTTCCCCAAACTGAGCATCTGGTAACAGGTCATTTGCTTCCAGATTAACGTTGTGACAGCTTCTACCTGTGTGTTCTACTTGTAGAAATTAGCTTTTTCCACATTTACTTGCATAATATTCACATATTGGCCTTATTTGCATGTTCTTTGCATTTGCTATATTTGCATTTACTCTTGGTGTTAAAGTTAAAGTTCAACAAAATGGGTCAGTTGGTCAAGAGTGTGATATTAAAGAGTGAGAGTAGTAATTGACAAGCTGATTCTGAGATGCATATAAAAATACAAAGAATCTAGAATGATTACAACTATCTTAATAAAGGATGGGATTTATTTTTTATTTTATTTTATTTTTATTGATTTCAGAGAGGAAGGGAAGGTGGGAAGAGAAAGAGAGAGAGAGAGAGAGAGAAGAGAAAGAAATATCAGTGATGACAGAGAATCATTGATTGGCTGCCTCCTGCACGCCCCAACTGGGGACAGAGCCCGCTATCTGGGCATATGCCCTGACCGGTGAATTGAACCCTGACTTCAGAGTTCATAGGTCAAGGCTCAACTGCAGAGCTATGCTGGCCGGGCAAGGATAGGATTTATTTTATGATTTTTTTAAAAAGAACTTTATGATTTTGAATGGCTGTGCAATATATGTATTATCTTGAATAGTCTGAATATGTCACTTTAGACCAGCCGTGGGCAAACTACGGCCCGCGGGCCGGATACGGCCCGTTTGAAATGAATAAAACTAAAAAAAAAAAAAGACCGTACCCTTTTATGTAATGATGTTTACTTTAAATTTATATTAGTTCACACAAACACTCCATCCATGCTTTTGTTCCGGTCCTCCGGTCCAGTTTAAGAACCCATTGTGGCCCTCGAGTCAAAAAGTTTGCCCACCCCTGCTTTAGACTGAAATACCTTTGACCCTTGAACAACATGGGTTTGAACTGCACTGGGCCACTTATATGTGGCTGTTTTTCAATAAACACACACAGTACTGTAAATGTATTTTCTCTTATGATTTTTTAAATAATATTTTCTTTTCTCTATTATTTAATTGTAAGAATGCAGTACATAATACATATAGCATACAAAGGCTTCTGGTCAACAGTAAGCTATTAGTAATCAAGTTTTGAGGTTGTCAAAAGCCATATACATATTTTCAGTTGTGTGAGGAGTCAGCAACCCTAACCCTTTGCATTAGTCAAGGGTCCACTGTATATGGGAAATAAGATGTCAGAATTTTTTTTATTGATTTAAGACAAGAAGGGAAAGGGAGAGAGATAGAAACATCAATGATGAGAGAGCATCATGGATCGACTGCCTCCTGCACGCCCCGCTGGGGATTGAGCCCACAACCCGGGCATGTGCCCTGCCTGGGAATCAAACCTTGACCTCCTAGTTCATAGGTCAATGCTCAACCACTGAGCCATGCCAGCCGGGCAGGATGTCAGAACTTTTAATGAGACAAAGCAAATGGCACAATGGTAGAGCATGTGACCTTTCCCATTACTGGCTGATTTTCTTCACTTGTACAAAAAGAGACTGAGAGTACTGGGTCTGTTTAAAATCACATCTAAATGCTACAACTTCTTGCCTCCTCTGATTGGAAGAAGAGTCTAACTTTCAATCGGGCAGAGCATATGGTGGCCAGTCCACTGGAAGTAGGACTTCCCTGTGCTGCTTCTGCCCTAGCTCCCGGCTGTGTGCCTCCCATGTCGCAATGCCTGCTTAGCTCTGTAGGTCTGGTGAACCTTTTGAGCTCGGTGTGTCAGCATTTTGAAAAACTCTAACTTAACTCTGGTGCCGTGTCACATATAGAAATTTTTTGATCTTTGCAACCATAGTAAAACAAAGACTTATATTTTTGATATTTATTTTATATATTTAAATGCCATTTAACAAAGAAAAATCAACCCAAAAAATGAGTTCGCGTGTCACCTCTGACACACGTGTCATAGGTTCGCCACCACTGTGCTAGGAGAACGTACTGAAGTCTCTGGTTCCCTTGCCTCTTCCTCCCCCTAATTGTTGTAGAGTTCCAGACAACTCTGGTCCTTTCTCTAGACCCCCAGTTCAGTCCAGACCAGCACCAAGAACTTCATTCATTTTATTTAAGTAAAAGTTATTGCCCCTTTAATCTAAAGCAGCAATTTTCAACTTTTTTCATCTCATGGCACACATAAACTAATTACTAAAATTACGCAGCACACCAAAAATATATTTTTTGCTGATCTCACACACACACAAAAAATAGGCATAATTGTTATTTACCCATACCAGACAGCCATTGTTGTGTTGCCTGTTGTCATTTTTTATTTGATAATCTAAGGGAAAAGAGGTCAGTGCCCCCAACTAAATAGTCAGGTACTGCATGTTTTAAAAGTTTTTGCAGCACACAGGTTAAAAATCGCTGATCTAGAGGCAACCATCTTGCTCAGGATGGGAGAGAAAAGGAGTCCAGCTCCATGAGATAGGATTAATTATCCCGGCCATTGTCCCCAACTCCCTGCCCCTTCATGCTCTTCATGTTGGTTGACCCTGAGCTGGAGTAGGACCCTGAGCTGGGGAAGGAGCCTGGCTTGCGTGAGGGTGCTCCTGGGAGTATTTTGAGTTTTGTTTATTCTTCTCTCTTTATCCCAGCCGAGGAGAAGGAGCCAGCAGAAAGGGGACTGACAATAAAGAAAGGAAGAAATAATTGACCAAACAAGTTCCCAGAGGGTCTGGAAAGGATAGAATTGAGAACACAGGTAGAACTGGAATAGGAACACTTTCTGCTCTTAAGTGGAAAGAAGATGGGCAAGCAAGGAGCAAAGGCGGCCTTGGGTGAATTATCAAAGTGCCTGTACTTAATAGGGACTCAAGTACTCACTGAATTGAGTAGAGGGTAACTAGTGACACAGACTACCAGCTCCTGGGCATAAGGAAAGCTGTCAGTGAAACATATCCAGGAGTCAGCACATGGGAAGTTAATATAGATCTTTAGAGCCATGTAGTTGACTTAGTAAAACAACTGGTATCCATAGTAGTCACCCATTCTTCTAATTATAATGATTTCCAAATGTACATTGTTTGTCAGCATACCAGGACTGACCTGCACCAGCAGCACAAACCCTCTCCCACCTTTAAACATTTCCAAAAGATTAAAGAAAGGAAGTATCAAGGATTAAGGCCTTAAGTGTCAGGCTCTATGCCAAATATCCTAACACACTGTTTTATTTAACTACGACACTGTTGAAGAAAATGGCCCAGAGAAATTAAGTACTTTGTCAAGTCATGGATCTCCAAAGCAGAGGTGGGACTCAAATTCAGATCTGCCTCGTTTAAAAGCCCACTCTTTTGACATTCAACAGTGCAACAATGCAAACATAAAAAGTAAAGTAAAAGGAAGTTTAATCTCCAGTAAATTCATTTCATGACAGAAAGAGACAATTCAAGTATCTAACAAAGAAAATGTCCAGCCGAAAAACATTCCCACTTAACCTGACTCTCTTCTGTAACTCTATAAAAGTGTCATAGATTTGTGGGTATTTTCAGGAAACTGACAACTTGTAGACGGAGCGTAACTTTTGTTCATCTATAGACTTCCTCTATTCCAGTGAGAAAGCAATTTTAAAAAGCCTTCTATTTCTCTCCCTCTAAATTTGAGGTCCTCTATTATTTTTTGTTGTCAAAACTCAGACAAACCTTATTATTTTATTAGGTCATTGGCTATGATTTATATGTCTCCTAGGAGCAGTGACTGTAGACAGAGAGAGTGATAGGACTTATCAGGCCCCGAGTGGACTGAGCTCACCCATTAAGTTAGCCTGTCTGCCCTGCTCCTGACAGTTATTAATGCTTCCACTTCCTGCCGCTCCCAATGCTTTTTCTTCTGGAGTGCCAATTCCAGATGCTCCTGTTACATGTGGCAGCACTTACAGCCCAAACATGCCAGTGGTTTCTGTGTCTTGGGCATAGTCCTGCTGTAACAGTTCCCCGGTTGGCCCCCTTCCGGTGCATTATCCAAGAAGCACAAAATGACCAGTCAGAGCCCCTGAAACAACAGGCATATCCTTGCTGAGGCACTTAAAAGTTCAAACTGTTTCTCAGTCAACAAAGCGTTGTGTGTTGCTAACTCCCCATTAACCTGACAGTCCTTGCTTTACCTTCATCGGCCTGCGTTGTGTCTGTAGCCTTAGTGGCCAATGAGCCCTACTAGCCAGCCCTTTGCCGACAATAAGGACTGTTTCCTGTTGCAGGGTGGGCGGATAGGGACAGTGAGAGATATGGTTTCCCTGTATCAGTCAGGTATGCTTGGTTATGCTGTGGTAACAAATGACCCCCAAATCTCAATGGCTTACCATAGTAATAAATAGTTCTATTTTGCATTTATATTTATAGCCGTTGTGGGTTAGCCTCAGCTCTACACTATGTTGTCCAGGACCCAGGCTAATGGAGCAACCTCTCCGGGGAACATTAAGTCTGTGGCAGAGACAAATGAAGCGTGACAAACACAAGCTCGCTCTTAAAGCTTCTGGCCCCACTTCGTCAACAATGCAAGTCATACGGCCATTCCCGACATCCACGGAGAGGGGATGTGAAAGCCTCCTTCGGGAGCCGTACCCCAGGGCGGGGCAGCAAACATTTTGAGCATTAATACAATCTACCACTCTCACTTGGATGGAGACCTCTCAGGCCTAAGAGGAGCCCATCTATGGAGCCCACGTCTCAAGACTTCACAGGATTCCGCCAGGGAGGGGAGGCCTGCTCCTTCTCTCGGCCTCCCCTGCCACCTGCCACATTGCCTGGAGCTCCTGACATTGACAGATGGGCCGGGTGTCCTGGAGACTCCCTGAGGTGAGTCAAGGCATCGCTCCCGGTCTTTGTAATTCCTAGGCTGTGTAACCCCAATGCCTGAAGAAGCAGACCTCAGCCCTTGCCCAGCCCCTGGGGCAGGGTAGAGAGAGGAGCCCCTCCATCAGAGCCCACATTTGTGTCAGCGAAGGACACTCCACTCTGAGTCACTTATTTCTGCAGCCTGTCAAAGACCAAATTAGATCACTTTGAAGGAATACATTATGACCATCTGTCCATTCAGATAAATCACTGACCTTCCTTTTTTTTTTTTTTACCCTAGCAGTAGGGTGTTCATGACAGTTGTCTCTGTGATAAATCTTTACCAGTTTAGTAGCATAAACGTGGTTGTGCTTGATGTTTTATGCTATGATTATTGCTGTGTTGAAATGTCTAGGACAGTGATGGCGAACCTTTTGAGCTCGGCGTGTCAGCATTTTGAAAAACCCTAACTTAACTCTGGTGCCGTGTCACATATAGAAATTTTTTTATATTTGCAACCATAGTAAAACAAAGACTTATATTTTTGATAATTATTTTATATATTTAAATGCCATTTAACAAAGAAAAATCAACCAAAAAAATGAGTTCGCGTGTCACCTCTGACACACGTGTCATAGGTTCGCTATCACTGGTCTAGGACTTAAGGCGTTAATGCTGTCCTCAGCATCGTGGGACGCGTCTGGAATAAAAATCATTTAATGATTTGAATTATATTAATATGTAGAAAATGCCTTGCAAGAAGTTCTTCTAAATACAACCACTCAAAAGCTGGTTGAAAATAATTTCAAAAGTGTGAATAACATAACAATTTTAAATATATCATTTTGGGGATACACATATGCACACACACAAATATCTTTAGATATAAAATTCATTAAATATCAAGCATTTATTACTCATGTAAGTAAGGCAGACAAAGAGAACCAACTTAAAAAGTGTCTCCCATAATGATTATTATAAGTAGCCTGTAATTGCAGTACCTTTGTTGAGTTGTTAAACTCACATTAAAACAATTGCTATTCCTTCACTCAAAAAAATATATTTAGTGAGCATCAATCATGAGCCAGGCACAGGGGATACAGAAGAAAATGAAACAGGTAAAAATCCCTGTCCTCATGGAACTTGGGTTCTAGTGGAGGAGAACTATCCTTCTGTAGATGTTTCTACTCAGAGGAAAATGTCCTTCTGTGGCTACTTGGACTTGGACAAGGAATGTCCTTCTGTGGATATTCCTAGTTGGAGGAGAACTAGCCTTCTGTGCCAGTCTTCTGTGTGCTCCTCCTGACCCCCTCTCCAGCTTTCTCCACCCTGATCTGTGCATCTCTACAGACCACATCAACAAGCTCACTTGGCTTATCTGCAGTTGGATTTGGCCAGTAGGAGGCACTTGCGGCACAAGAGGAGAATAAAGTTGTGTTTATTCGTCATGGCTACATTCTTCCTCCAAAGGCAGCCCTCTCCATGCTGCTGTGCTCTCTAGGTTCCTCTCTCCATCCCCATAACCGCTCTTTCACTTTTTCCTTCCAGCTCCCCACCTTCACCAGCATTATTGCTAGTCCCAAGTCACTAGCCCCTGCCAGTTTCCCTGAGACTTGCTCACACTTTTGTCAATCATTCTGTTAGTAGGTTATCTTAAGATCACCCTGTTCAAGGATACTTTTCCTGTTATAACCCTGACCAATACACAAGATGAAGAAATTATATAGTAACTTAGGTATTGATAAATGCTGCTGAGTAAAGGGTAAAGAGGCTAAAGCGTGCTGAGTCAGGACAGGTGGGCGCTCTTTAAATAGTGTGGTCAGAGAAGGCTACATAGTAAAAATATAAAACACTACAAATTTGCACATCTCCCAGCAGCACTTTGCTTTCAGAGGAAAGTCAACAAGAAGCCCCAACATGTAAAACTTAGACTCGAGGAACATCCCTGGTTGAAGCAGAGGTAGGAGTAGAGGTGAAGACTGAGGTCTCCCACTGCCACGTGGCTGAGTCCTGCCTCTGCCCTCAATGCTGCACAAAGTCATCCACCATCCCACCCTTGGCTTCTGACACACCCCTATTGCCCCAGGCTCTGAGCCACACAGAACCAAGGCTGATACAAAATAGTCAGTTCTTAATCCTCCCAGTTTTATGCCACATCATTCCAGAGAAACGTAAAACTACTCATCTCACCCCCAGGAAAAGCTTCAATAGAGCCATGGTTTAATGCTATGTCCTCATCTCTCTCCCACTGCTTAAAAAAAAAAAAAAGTGACCTCACATATATTTGCTTTTCATTTTTATTTGTAAAATTGGCATTAAGAATTTTGTCCCAATATTTCTCAATGTCTTCTTTACAAAAACCCATATGATAAATTATCCTAGGGAAAGGTTTCTCTCTCCTGATGTACATTCTAGGTGTACCAGTTAATAATGCAGATTTTTTTCAATAGATGGAGTTACTAGTAGATGGACAATGAGAAGTATGTTTTCCTCCCTATTTTCCTCCTGGCATTGGCGAACAGGAAACTCAGAGGCAAGTGTCATGCTAAATTGCTATGACTTTTCTCAGAAATTGTTTTTTAACGTGATTTTTTTTTCTTTTCTAGTTTCTATTCTCTGGTTTTTGTCATATATGTTTTATTTTATTGTATTTATGATTTTCTTATAAAAGTAGGTAGACTAAATAAATATTATAATGCAATTGAGCTAAGATATTTTATTTTGATTTTAATTAACTATTTTCCCTGACTATCTACATAAAAATAATCTATAAATTATGAAAACTTTAGCCAATTAATAATTTTTGGTTTCTATGCTAACCAAAATGACCAGTTTGACTGCTTTTTCTTTCCCATTCAAGAGACTGTGCTTCTTCATTCAAGAAAGGACAAGCAGTACTTCCAGGTAATGTTTTATTTCCAGGATCAGTGCTCAGTACTGGGAGATGAATGTGGTACAGACCCTATCCTCAAGGAGTTATTTTTCAAACTTCTCATTCAGAACCAGTGTTTATTTGTAGTTAAAAACTAATTTACCAAAGAACACATTTTGGGGGGGAATAAAAATGATTTTTCCCACTTGGTTCTCCACTGCCAACAGATACAGAGGTAAAAGAAGTAAAAATTCTAAACTGTCTACAACTGTAGGTTGCTCTCAAACAAACATAAGACTGTTTTAAAAATACTTCCTGCAGTAGGATTTATGGAGGGCAGCCTAGGCTTCCGGCAAGCCACTGGGGCCATGGTGCTTTTGCTCCTGATCCATCCTACTTCCTTCAACATCAAATCCCCTTAAAGCATTTAAAATCAATATTTGGCTTTGAAAGCTGAAATGTGTCTGCCTAATAGGTCAAGCTACATTTTTATGTCAATCATAATTCCTAGCGAGTTTTGTAATTTTCCAAGTTTGACAAATCACTTCTGCCATTGACTATGTGAAAACTACCAGCCAAGGTACTTGAAGGCCTCCAGCTTACAGATCAGCCCCAGTGAATCTCCAACTTCTATACTATTCCTCCACTTGACTAAAATTTGCTAAGCACCTACGGTATTCCAGGCTCACTACTATGTGCTGGTATGTAAATGATAAACAATACAGATGTGTTCTCTGTCCTCATGAAGCTGCATCTAATAGGAGACACAAACGGTAAACCGATAACTCCAAGTGTAATGAAGGCAAGGATTTTTGTCTGATGCCTTCACTCTTGTATCTCTCATGCATATAACAATGCCAGGCTCAATACATATTTGCTGGGTGAACTGTAGGCAAGAGGAAGCAGAGCGTGCACAGGAACAGGTCTGGGGGTGTCATCTAGTCTGGAGAGAAGAAATGCCATTTCATCTGATACCTAAATGAAGAGTTGAAGAAGCGAGGGAAGTGTGATGCCAGTGGAAGAAAACAAGGCCCCAGGTGTAAAAGAACTGAAGTTTTTTATGAATGCACACATACCTACCCATATTGGCTAACGTGGAAAGAGCATAGAGCGGACTGAAAAGAGATGGGGTTGAAAGCTTGATATAAGTAGCAACTCAGATGATCTCACCAAGAGAGTTATGAGTTTTGTACTTTGTCTTACAGGCAGTGGGAAACCATTGAAGTGTTTTGAGTAGATGGGTGATGTAAATCAGATTTGTTATTTTAAAAGATCCCTCCTGGTATAGAGAGAAGTCCTTGTAGCTGATGTTAGAAAGTGCTGCCTTTAGTCTGGCAATTCCTCAAAAAATTGAGAATAGAGCTACCATACAACCCAGCAATTCATGTCCTGGGTATATACCTGAAAAACTCGAAATCACTCATTTGCAAGAATATATGCACCCCGATGTTCATTGCAGCATTATTCACAGTGGCCAAGGCATGGGAACTACCAAAGTGTCCCTTGATAGAGGACTAGATAAATATGTGGTACATATACACAATGGAATACTACTCAGCCATAAGAAAGGATGAAATAGCGCCATTTGCAACAACATGGATGGACCTTGAGAACATTATGCTAAGTGAAATAATTCAGTCAGAAAAAGCTAAGAACCATATGATTTCACTCCTGTGGGATATAAAACTGAACCTCATGAACACAAACAGCAGTGTGGTGGCTGCCAGAGAGAAGTGGGTAGGGAGAGAAAGGGGTCCTAATTTTTGGCGACAGGAAAAGATCTGACTTTGGGTGGTGGGCACACAGTGCAATATACAGATCTTGTCAAAGAGAAACCCCCACCTGAAACCTATCTGTTCATGTTGACCAATGTCACCCCAATCAATTTAATTAATAAATATATATTTTTAAAGGTGCTGTCTTCATTCACATATCTTCCTTTTGCTCTACACTCTATTTCCCCCTTCTGCTTGCTCTGTAATGTTCCATTATTGAGATGTCTTTATCACAATTCCACACCTCTCCTGTGTGCCCAACTTCCCCCTCAGAGAGGGCAGCATTACTGTCTCCCAGACAGTGACATAGTTCATTCTTTCATGATTTCTTACTCCAGGTACCCTTTTAATCATAAGCATATATCTTGATTGACAATACCATATACCTGTATCTTCTGGACATCATTCCAGACATCCTTCCGGAAAAAGCCATGGTGGCGGGGGGCCAAGGCAGAGGCTGTTAGGGGCAACCAGGCAGGCAGATAGGTGAGCGGTTAGGAGCCAGCGGTCCCAGATTACAAGAGGGATGTCCAGCAGTCAGACATCCCCTGAGGGGTCCCGGAATGGAGATGGTGCAGGCTGGGCTGAGGGACGAATTTCATGCACCAGGCCTCTAGTAATATATAAACAAGTAGCTAGAGTGTTAGCTTCCAGAGCTTGGGAACCATGATGTTGCCGTCCCTGCTACAACCCCAGTGTGCAGCCTGAGCCTGGCACATAGGAGAAGGGACTCTGAGTCAGGTCTTAAATGAGTGAATCCTTATAGTCTATATCCTACTTTTATCTTGTTCTTTAAATAAGGAAACAGTGGAGAGAAGGTAAGGAACTTGCCTAAGGAGAGGAGAAAAATGGCGGAGGCTTAGACGGACGTGTTGGTGCTTTATCCCGGAGCAGATAGGGGCGAGCAGCTGAAACGGGTAACAATCAGCCCGATCAAGCTGGGGAGGCTCAGCTGAGAGGCAGTCTGCAGCCAGGAAAGACAGAGAACTCCTAAAAAATGCGGATGGTTAGAGATTGAGGCTGAAACCTCCCCCTGGGCGCCAGCGCAGCGGCGAGACCGCGCCATCTTGGGTTGCGGCTACCGGTTACCGGCATCCAGAGAACGGCTACTAAACCAGCGCCTACCAACCCGGAGGCAACGACTCCCAAGCAGCGCGACTACAAGAGCCCAGCGGAGACCTGCACCCCTCCACGGAAAGGTTAGACTTACCCCAAAGGTGCGGTTTGCAGTTCAGGTTGGAGCGAGGAACGCGCGCACGGGCGCAGGGGGAAATCTGCGCACTCCAAAATCCGCGCACATAGAAGCCAGGGTAATCCGCAAGTGGGGAGGGCTCCCGCAGGGCTGCTGCCAGAAGGTATCACTATAAATGAGCCCATAATTGGACTGGATGCAAAAAGGGCTACCTCAGAGTTTCCCTGATAACCGGCTACTTGTTGCCAGGGGCTTGAGCGCGCGCAGACATAACGCGCAGACATTTCGCGCAGTTCTGGAGGGTGGAACCCTGCGAGTTCGAACAGCTTCCCAGGCTCTTGTTTCCACACTTCCTCTTACTTCTGGGAGTTTGATTGTTGACCCCATTGGATGTGATTGCCCAGTTGGGGTCACTAGCAGAGCTTGTAGGGGAAGATTGTTTTTGGGGAGCCAGGGAAACAGAGCTGGGAGCGGCGCCTGGGGAACCAGCCCTGGGCGGAGCTGGTTCAGGTACAATACAGAGCTCCTGGTCGGAGAGAACTTATAGCCTCGGAGGTCAATCCAGAAACACTGCCACCCAGAGGCAGAGCCACGAACTGACTCTTCTGTAAATACAGATAAGGCAATAAGGGGATTTTACGGCCGGCCTTAAAATCAGGACTGTGGCTTACAACACGGAGGAGCAGTGTACCAGAGGGAAACTCAACATTCTCCTGAATTCCGGGCGGGCCAATAAGAAGAGTAGAAGATCTGAAGCACCTGCATTACTGCACATTTTTATTTTTATTTTTTTAAATTACTTTTTCTCCTTTTAACTAAGAAAACATTTTTTTTTCTGTTTTTCTTTTTTCTTTTTCTCCATCACCTGATTTTGCCCTTTCAGCTACTACATTTTTATTTTTAACTAGTATTTTTACCGCTACCATTTTACCATTCTTTTAAGTGTCATTTTATTTTGTCTTTATTTTATTTTGGGACTAATGTTCTCCATTCTATTTTCATCATTCCTTTAGCAACATTGATCTCTACCTCAATTTGCCTCTGTGCTAAACAATCTTCCCCACTTTTTCCCTTTTGCTGTCCTGTTTCTCTTACCCTACTCCAGCTTTTGATTTTCCCTATTCTTTTTACCCCCTGTCAAAATTTAACCCTGCTTATATATCCTACGTCCAATCCCCTGTTCTAAATCCTTATACACCTTTCCCTTATCTTCCTTCACTATCCAATTTTTTTTTCCTCTTCTTCTTCTTCTTTTCTCTCTCTATTGTGTTATTGTTGTTTGCTTGATTGACGAATATATTGGGTTTTTTTTTTAATTGTTTGTGAGGTTAGACTGCTTATTCTTTTTATTTTCCTGCCCCTCCCTCTCCCCCCCCCCTCCCCTGGTTATTTCTGTGTTTCTGTTTCCCCTTGCGTCGCTTGATATTATTGGTTGTTTGTAGTTTGTATTCATCTCCAGGAATCTGTTGCTGTAATTTGTTGGTATTAGTGGCGGACCTATAGGAGTTTTCTCCCCATATAAATAGTCTCTTCCCCTTTTATACTTCATTCTCTTTTCTCTCTTACTTTTTGTTTTTTCCTCCTCTTTTTCCCCTCCCTTTTCCCAATTTCATTTTTGCACTCCTTTTTTTCTTTCTTTCTTTTTTCTCTTCTACCTTTTTCTCTTCTTTCCCCCTTATCTCTCAACTCTCTTAGCTCGGGAGGCCACCTTTATTTGGGGTTAGTAATATCGTAAATACAATAGTGTTTAGTGCCTGGTACGTTGTGCCTTGTTGTGTTGTATTTTGTGCCTTTAAATCAACGCAGCAGATTCAAGCAACAGCGGCCTCCTGATCACCATACGCTCTGCCTGGGGAACAGTTGCTGTGTGTGAAGCCTCCCTCCACCAGCCAGAAGAGCCACCACAGCTGTGAACAGCACCCACCAGAGGCTCTGCTATCAACAGAGGAGCCGCTGCTACCACAACCGCCCAAGGAGCAACCACAGCCCGAGGAGCCACTGCCACCCAGGGAGCAGCCACTGCCTCCCAGGGTCCAGCCACTGAACGATTCAACAACTAGTCATGTCAGTGAGATCAAACATGGGTAGACAAAGAAACCCCCAAAGGAAAGAAAAGGAGGACTCACCAGAAAAGCAGCTAAGTGAGACAGAGATATGCAACATGACGGAAAAAGAATTCAGAATAAGGTTCCTAGAGTACATGCACCGGATGTTCAAGAAGCAAGAAGAAACAGATGAAAAACTCAACTACTTATGCAAGAAGCTAGAAGAAACAGATGAAAAAATCAACAACTTAAGTAAGTCCCAAGAAGAAATGAAGAGCGACATAGCCTCAATAAAAAACTCCATTGAAAGTATCAACAGTAGACTGGGAGAAGCAGAGGACCGAATTAGTGAATTAGAAGACAAGGAAGCAAAACACACTCAAACTGTACGGCAAATGGAGAAAAAAATTAAAAGACAGGAGGAGAGCCTAAGGGAGCTTTGGGACAACATGAAACGAAACAACATATGAATAATAGGGGTGCCAGAACAACAGAAAGATGAACACGGATTAGAAAACCTATTCGAAGAAATAATATCAGAAAACTTCCCTGAGGTGGGGAAGAAAAAAGTCACACAAGCCCAGAGAGTCCCAAACAAGGTGAACCCGAAAAGACCCACACCAAGACACATCATAATTGCCATGGCAAATGTTCAGGATAAAGAGAGA
>NW_005871139.1:18319-19655 GCF_000147115.1 Myotis lucifugus
AAATCACTGCTCTAATCCATTCTCCACATACCCCAATATGCCCATTTTAAAACTAACTCTATCTCCTTCACAACTAGGTTATAATTCCTCAGTGTCTTCTGTGGTAGATTAGATTATGGTAGAAAAGTACTTCCTCCTCCTTCCCCCTCTGCCTCCTTTAGGAGATTATCCTCTGTACCCCATTGATGCTGGACATGCCCATGTGACTTACTTTGATCACCGGGATGTTAGTTCTTCTGACACAAACAGAAGCTGTGCTGTTGTGTGCTCTCAGGCTTACTCTTTTGTGCTTCTGCTCTCACCATGAAGAGTTTCCTCGGGTAACTACTGGCCCTTAGGCCTGTGCTCCTGTATGATACATGTGAAACAGGGCCTCTGTAGCTGACCCTCAGACCTGTAGCCTGATACCCATTTGACTTGTGTAACCAAGAAAGAAATGCTGTTGTCTTATACTCTTGAGATTTGGAGGTGGTTTGTTATGCAGCTATAGCGAACTGATATAACTCCATATAAAATCAATTTAAAAATTCTTACCATGACCTAAAAGGTCTATTATGAGTTTCTAGACTCACCATATAGCATGCTCTCTCTTCTTCCTCCCCACACTATACTGTAACCACTCTTTTAGTCCTTTCAATACACCAAAGCCCTTTCCCAGCCTGTAGTCTTCTCTTGGCCTGGATGTTATCTCTCTCTCTCTCTCTCTCTCTCTCTCTCTCTCTCTCTCTCTCTCTCTCTCTTAGTCTAGCAAACTTCCAACTCCCATTCTATTTACCTTCTATGTCCCTGCCTCAGGAAAACAAGCCCTAAAACTTCTCTTCACCCAAGTACCAGACTAGGAATCATCCCCATTTTATATATTTCCACCTCACTCTGCACATTTCTTTCATAAGCACTCATACAAATTTTAACTTACTAAGTTGGGGAAATGTTTACCAGTATGTCATGGCTCTTACACTAAAGAGTTAGTTCCATCACAGCATGACAGGGTCCATCTTGTTTACTTCTGTACCTTCATGGCCAGCACATGCCTGACATGATAAGTACTTGAGTAAACAACTTGATTGGAACAGGCTTTATACACTGTTTATCTTATATCAATGTCAATAAACCTATCATATTTTAGAGCCCTTCCGATAAGGAAGGTTGCCTTGGTAGAGCAAACAATTTTCTTGCCTTTCTAGAATCTAGTCTATTTCTCATATTCTTACTATTATAATACATTTAAGTATGTCACCAATCTGAGATGATAGCTAACAATCTACCTTTTCCTTATTATATCTCTAGCAGTAACATTGGACAAATTGATTTATGGTACCCCATATGCAAACAAAAA
>NW_005871139.1:20181-22727 GCF_000147115.1 Myotis lucifugus
AAACCGATAACTCCAAGTGTAATGAAGGCAAGGATTTTTGTCTGATGCCTTCACTCTTGTATCTCTCATGCATATAACAATGCCAGGCTCAATACATATTTGCTGGGTGAACTGTAGGCAAGAGGAAGCAGAGCGTGCACAGGAACAGGTCTGGGGGTGTCATCTAGTCTGGAGAGAAGAAATGCCATTTCATCTGATACCTAAATGAAGAGTTGAAGAAGCGAGGGAAGTGTGATGCCAGTGGAAGAAAACAAGGCCCCAGGTGTAAAAGAACTGAAGTTTTTTATGAATGCACACATACCTACCCATATTGGCTAACGTGGAAAGAGCATAGAGCGGACTGAAAAGAGATGGGGTTGAAAGCTTGATATAAGTAGCAACTCAGATGATCTCACCAAGAGAGTTATGAGTTTTGTACTTTGTCTTACAGGCAGTGGGAAACCATTGAAGTGTTTTGAGTAGATGGGTGATGTAAATCAGATTTGTTATTTTAAAAGATCCCTCCTGGAATAGAGAGAAGTCCTTGTAGCTGATGTTAGAAAGTGCTGCCTTTAGTCTGGCAATTCTTCAAAAAATTGAGAATAGAATTACCATACAACCCAGCAATCCATGTCCTGGGTATATACCTGAAAAACTCGAAATCACTCATTTGCAAAAATATATGCACCCCTATGTTCATTGCAGCATTATTCACAGTGGCCAAGGCATGGAAACTGCCAAAGTGTCCCTTGATAGAAGACTAGATAAATATGTGGTACATATACACAATGGAATACTACTCAGCCATAAGAAAGGATGAAATAGCGCCATTTGCAACAACATGAATGGACCTTGAGAACATTATGCCAAGTGAAATAATTGAGTCAGAAAAAGCTAAGAACCATATGATTTCACTCCTGTGGGATATAAAACTGAACCTCATGAACACAAACAGCAGTGTGGTGGCTGCCAGAGGGAAGGGGGTAGGGAGAGAAAGGGGTCCTAATTTCTGGCGACAGGAAAAGATCTGACTTTGGGTGGTGGGCACACAGTGCAATATACAGATCTTGTAACAGAGAAACCACACCTGAAACCTATCTGTTCATGTTGACCAATGTCACCCCAATCAATTTAATTAATAAATATTTATTTAATTTAATTAATAATGGCCTTCGTTCACATTATCTTCCTATTGCTCTACACTCTATTTCCCCCTTCTGCTTGCTCTGTAATGTTCCATTATTGAGATGTCTTTATCACAATTCCACACCTCTCCTGTGTGCCCAGCTTCCCCCTCAGAGAGGGCAGCATTACTGTCTCCCAGACAGTGACATAGTTCATCATTTCATGATGTCTTACTCCAGGTACCCTTTCAATCATAAGCATATATCTTGACTGACAATACCATATACCTGTATCTTCTGGACATCCTTCCCGGAAAAGCCATGGTGGCGAGGGCCGAGGCAAAGGTGGTTAGGGGAGAGCAGGTCAGCCGGGGAGGGCAGTTAGGGGCAACTCGGCAGGCAGATAGGTGAGTGGTAAGGAGCCAGCAGTCCCAGATTACAAGAGGGATGTCCAGTAGTCAGACATCCCCTGAGGGGTCCCAGAATGGAGAGGGTGCAGGCTGGGCTGAGGGACACTCAAAGGACACTTATGTAATACCCTTTGTAATACTTTTAGCGAAAAATAAAAAAAATATATATAAACAAGTAAGTTTGAACTCCCCTGCCTCAGAAAATAGAGAGCCCTGCACAATTCTGAGAACACTCAGAAAATGCTCCCGTTCCCCTGTTGTTTGTTCTCTCATTCCAATCTGCTGCTCCCCAGATTTCCCTAATCATTTCTCGTGGTCTCCTCAGCATTTTATATGCTGTCCCAGAATTCGGTCACATTACCCCCAAACACAGACCTCCCCTCATCCCCCCTAAGCACAGCTGGAGACTCAGGAACAGAGGATAATTTCAGGGAAGAAAGGCAGAGCCAACATTTGGTTATCAGCTCACTGCTACCACACCCTTTGAGTGGCAGTCTGCGTCATACCCCCCAGCCAGCTCTATGTTGCTGGAACCAATGTCAGTTCAAAGAAGAGTCTGCCTATTGCCCAACCTCCCCCCCTGTCTCTAGAACCCAAACATTCCTTTCTTCTTCACCCCAACCAGTGGGGGCCAAACCAGGGAGCCTATAATAATCTGCAAGAGTTGCCAACCTATGCAGAATGATGATAGCTATTAACACTACAAAAGGAAGGAGTTCATTCCTCTGTGACTCAACTTTTCCCTTCCACACTAGCCCCAGGGATTGACTTAACTTGGCAAACCAAAAGGCCCACTAAAGTGTTTTCTTCCAAACTAAAAAACAATCTTCCTTTGAAAGACACTTCTGCTACATCCCCCTAGAACACAGTTTTTGAAGTAACATTTTTATTTACTTTATAGATGTACAAATATGTTTATATATATGTAAGTATATTCGCCCCCACACAATGTTTCTCCAATTTTCCAAATTAATTACTGCTAACAAGTGAAAATTCCAGGAGGAATGGGGAATGTTATCTTCAAAGGAGCCTA
>NW_005871139.1:23825-29437 GCF_000147115.1 Myotis lucifugus
TACCCTGATGTACAGAATGAACTGGTGATTATAATGAATCAGGGACATAGAAAGGGAATGGACTGACTATTCTTGGGGGAAAAGGGGTGTGGGAGATGCGGGAAGTGACTGGACAAAAATCATGCACCTATGGATGAACTCAGTGGGTGGGGAGTGAGGGTGGAGGGTGGGGTGGGAGCTGGAAGGAGGGGAGTTATGGGGGGAAAAAAGAGGAACAAATGTAATAATCTGAACAATAAAGATTTAATAAAAAAAAAAAAAGAAAAGAAAAGAAAAAACAAAACAAAAAAAAAAGAGTAACAAGGAGAAACCATACCTTAGAGTCGTCCCTGGGAGAGAGAAAAGAGAATTGACCTGCCTCCTGTCTTTCAGGTATATCTCAAGAAGATCTAACTGATGCACACCTCCATTCTCTGGGCAACTGCTCAAGACAATAGAGCCCATGCTCTATCGTGAGGGTTTCATTGGAGTCTGAAAGTGATGGGACCCCAGTGTATGTGGAATGCTGAGTAAGAAAGAGAAGGAAGTTGCCAAGGACTCTGAGAAGGTTCACAAGGTTTTTGTCCTCCAACAAGCAAGTTATACAGAAAGGTAAAAGTTCTATCTTACTCAACAATTCCTATAGAATATCCAACAAAAAAGATTATCATCTTGATTCTAAGATGAATTAACTTCACATAAAGCTTCTAATTTTAATTCCCCAATTTATACAATTTTATAAAGTTTCTATTCTGCAACCCCTAAACTTAGTAATTAAATATGTTTGCCTATAGAGTTTTCTATGTCTTGTGTAATACTTGCCCCTCCCATCATACTTTTGGATGCTTTAAGTCAGGGACCAAAATAGTATAGCATAATAGTTAAAGAAATCGACACTGGACAATTTGCTAGCCATTGTAAGTCTCAGTTTCTTCATAAACTCCTTCCTTCATAAGTAGTAGATGAGATAATGCATTAAAAATGCATTTTTTTGGTAAATGCCTGGCACATAGCACTTAAGAAATATTTTATGTTGTACCTTCATAATTGTTATTAATAATTATTTTCATACTACAAATAATAAAGTATGGAACGTACCATAAATGTTTAATAAGAAATTTGTTGAATGATCCATGCAGGATGTGCTTTTTAAAGTAATGCTTCTATACAAGAAGGAATAAAACACTTCTCTGGATCATTTTTATTTATTTGCCTAATGAAGGGATTAGACTCAATTCTCTCAAAATTCATAAAGTTATTCATTAGTAGAGTTAATTATTTTTGTTGAAATATCTATTTGCAGTTTCTTTTAGTTACTAGCAAGCAAATACAACAACATATACTATTATGGAAAATTATGAAATAAGCACTGGGTGTGTAAGATATGATTCATATGATGACACAGGCGATGCTCCACTTAGATATCTCACCCTTATCAAAACTGAATATATACAAAACTACATCATCATCTCCTCCCCTAAAACTTCCCATTGTGTCTCTAGCCCAATGTCTACTATGGCAATTCTCAACTTGTGTGCCACAAGATTTTTTAAAACATGAAATACCTGACTATGCCGAAACCGGTTTGGCTCAGTGGATAGAGCGTCGGCCTGCGGACTGAAAGGTCCCAGGTTCGATTCCGGTCAAGGGCATGTACCTGGGTTGCGGGCACATCCCCAGTGGGAGATGTGCAGGAGGCAGCTGGTCGATGTTTCTCTCTCATCGATGTTTCTAACTCTCTATCTCTCTCCCTTCCTCTCTGTAAAAAATCAATAAAATATATTTAAAAAAAAAAAAAAGAAATACCTGACTAGTCAGAGGCACTGACTTCTTTTCCCTTAAATTCTCAAATAAAAAATGACAACAGCCAACACAACAATAGCTGTCTGGTGTGAGTGAATCAAAATTATACCTATTTTTTTTATCAGATTGGCAAAATATATAATATGTATTTTTAGTGTACCACAGAATTTTAGTAAGGAGTTTATGTGTGCCATGAGATAGAAAAGGTTGAAAATCACTGCTCTAATCCATTCTCCACGTACCCCAATATGCCCATTTTAAAACTAACTCTATCTCCTTCACAACTAGGTTATAATTCCTCAGTGTCTTCTGTGGTAGATTAGATTATGGTAGAAAAGTACTTCCTCCTCCTCCCCCCTCTGCCTCCTTTAGGAGATTATCCTCTATACCCCATTGATGCTGGACATGCCCATGTGACTTACTTTGATCACCGGGATGTTAGTTCTTCTGACACAAACAGAAGCTGTGCTGTTGTGTGCTCTCAGGCTTACTCTTTTGTGCTTCTGCTCTCACCATGAAGAGTTTCCTCGGGTAACTACTGGCCCTTAGGCCTGTGCTCCTGTATGATACATGTGGAACAGGGCCTCTGTAGCTGACCCTCAGACCTGTAGCCTGATACCCATTTGACTTGTGTAACCAAGAAAGAAATGCTGTTGTCTTATACTCTTGAGATTTGGAGGTGGTTTGTTATGCAGCTATAGCGAACTGATATAACTCCATATAAAATCAATTTAAAAATTCTTACCATGACCTAAAAGGTCTATTATGAGTTTCTAGACTCACCATATAGCATGCTCTCTCTTCTTCCTCCCCACACTAGACTGTAACCACTCTTTTAGTCCTTTCAATACACCAAAGCCCTTTCCCAGCCTGTAGTCTTCTCTTGACCTGGATGTTATCTCTCTCTCTCTCTCTCTCTCTCTCTCTCTCTCTCTCTCTCTCTCTCTCAATCTAGGAAACTTCCAACTCCCATTCTATTTACCTTCTATGTCCCTGCCTCAGGAAAACAAGCCCTAAAACTTCTCTTCACCCAAGTACCAGACTAGGAATCATCCCCATTTTATATATGTCCACCTCACTCTGCACATTTCTTTCATAAGCACTCATACAAATTTTAACTTACTAAGTTGGGGAAATGTTTACTAGTATGTCATGGCTCTTACACTAAAGAGTTAGCTCCATCACAGCATGACAGGGTCCATCTTGTTTACTTCTGTACCTTCATGGCCAGCACATGCCTGACATGATAAGTACTTGAGTAAACAACTTGATTGGAACAGGCTTTACACACTGTTTATCTTATATCAGTGTCAATAAACCTATCATATTTTAGAGCCCTTCCGATATGGCAGGTTGCCTTGGTAGAGCAAACAATTTTCTTGTCTTTCTAGAATCTAGTCTATTTCTCATATTCTTACTATTATAATACATTTAAGTATGTCACCAATCTGAGATGATAGCTAACAATCTACCTTTTCCTTATTATATCTCCAGCAGTAACATTGGACAAATTGATTTATGGTACCCCATATGCAAACAAAAATATTAAAAGAAATTATAGCTGGTGTGGCTCAGTTGGTTAGGTGTCATCCTATGCACCACTCAATCTCCAGTGGAGGACATGTAGGAGGCAGCTGATCGATGTTTCTCTCTCTACCTCCCCCTTCCTCTCTCTCTAAAAATCTATAAGAAATAATAATTTAAAAAAGAAATTATAACATTCCAGAGTTATTTTTTAGGGTATTGAGGAAACTTTTAAATTAAAATGTTACTAAGGGAGAAGGGTAAAGTGGAAATATCTTGAGTCCAGAATTGTGAAAGTGGAGGAAAGGGCATACCAGGTAACTTTAAAAAAAATTGGTACCCACCCCCCCAAGATAATTAATTAATTAATTAATTTTAAAAAATCAACCTGTTATCCCATATGTGCAAGAAACTGTCATTGCAACAAAAATAAAGATGTGGGGAGGGAGAGAACAAGGAAGGGAGAGAAAGAAGGAAGGAAGGAGGAAAGGCAAGAAGGTAAGGAGGGAGGGTGAGGGAGAAAGAAAAAGGAGGAAAGGAGACTTTCACTATCATAGATCCCACTGGTTCCAGCTGAGTTGGAAGAGAAGCTCCTGCCTGTAAAATGCTGTCCCTCACCAGGCTTCTAAAAGAGCTGCTAAGGGGTTAACAAACAGCCTGAGGCTGGAGCTCTGCCCAGGGCCCTCTGCCAAAGCAGCTGTGTAAGCAACTGTGCCCTTCAGAGCAGCTGTTAGGAGCAGCAGAGAATAAGGGTCAGTCCACAAGGGGAGAAGAGGTCAAATCAGCATTTTACACAGGAAAATTCAAGGTAAACCTTCTCGCAGAGTTTTTTGATGGGACTTTCTACGGCATCTACAATCTGTCCTCCCATCACTATGAACCATTAGCAAACAAGACCAGGAAGGTAAGACTTTATCCCGCTTCTCTTCAAGGATGGGCCCAAAGCACCTGTGTTTCTATACCTGGGGACAAAGCCATTGGATGATAAACTGAGCTGGATCTTAAGGGTTGTTGCATACTATGGCCAGACTCTCCTAAGGAATACGCATAAGATACTCAACACTACGCCCATGTAGTGAACGTGCATCGTCTGCTCCACCCAAAATAACATCTGCTCCTCGGATATTCCATTGCCTCTCCTTAGCCAAACGATTAAAAGGGAAGTTACCATTTTCTTACAAATCTCAGTCACCACCATTGATTGGCCCAAGGTTGTTTATCCAACAGGAACTAGATTTGCAAGAATATTCTACATCCTGGACACAAGTTATTGATCTGGGAGAGGGTACCTGACATCTGTTGAAGTAATTTAAAGTTTTCCTTAGGCTACAGTTTTTGTTTGTTTGTTAACTTGAGGAGAGAGAGAGAGAGAGAGAGAGAGAGAGAGAGAGACACTTTGGTCCCTTTCAGTGGCACATGGAGAAGGAAAGAGGAGAACAGCTGCTGTTTCCTGCTACATAGTGAAAGCCAGTTTGAGAGAATGAAAGTAACGTGCCCAGGAAAGTCAAGAAAAGAAAGTTAGAACAACCTAGTAGGTGTCGAGGCCATGTTCCCGTTGCCTCTTACACCAGCTGGATCCTGGTTTCTGTCACTTGCAACCCAAAGTTCTGACTAACATACACCGGTATCTAGCAACCATTCATTAATGATGAATACTATTGTTGAACCTCTTGACCATATGTTAGAGACCCCCTCAAATCAAGTGCTTAGTCTGAAACGACATTTCTCACATTTGGGATTTTCTTATATCAAATTTTTACAGTTAATGACCAGTAATACTTAGTCAGATAGTTAATATATCATCTTTTTTAAAAGGAATACATTTATATGTCTGAACTAGGTAGCAAGTTTGGGTGCCATCATCTGGGGTGATGAAAGCAATAGACACCATATGGGAAGGCACAGATTGGACTGTTCCTTCATAAATGAAAACAATTCTGAATTGAAAAAAGGAGTTCCAGTGCCCAAAATTTAGATTAAGATTGTTATTATACTCCTAGGAGTGCCAGAACAAATTATATATTATCTGATTATTGCCCTGGAGAATTTCATGTACAGAACTATGAAGAAAGAATATTTATAGATGACACATATGATATTAAAATGCATCTAAATGCTCTGAATCTCTAAGTAAAATAACTTCAGTAGCTAAGAGTCCAAAACTGTTTCTCCACCCCGTGTGAAAATCAAAAAGTGTGAGAGAGGCAAACTTATCTTTAGTGCTTTTCTCATGAGGACTAACTAGATATGTGCATCTTCAAATCTAACTGCGACAGATTTTTTAGGAAACTCTACTCTCAAATTAT
>NW_005871139.1:30417-50844 GCF_000147115.1 Myotis lucifugus
ACAGCCTAAGTGCCCACAACAGATGAGTGGATTAGAAAACTATGGTACAGCTACACGATGGAATACTCCACTGCGGTAAAAAAGAAGGAATTCTTTCCCATTTGCAGCAGCATGGATGGAACTGGAGAGCATTATGCTAAGCAAAATAAATCAGTCAGAGAAAGATAAATATCACATGATCTCACTCATTTATGGATAATAAAGAACATTATAACCTGATGAACAAAAAGATAGATACAGAGGCAGAGAAGCATGGAACAGACTGTCAAATTACAGTGGGAAGGTTGGAGGGGGGGGGAGGTAAGAGATCAACCAAAGGACTTGTATGCATGCATGTACGCATAACCAATGGACACAAGACTCTGGGGGGGCGGTGGTGAGGGCATGTGCTGGGGGGTAGGGGAGGCTGGGGGAAGGTCAATGGGGAAAAAAATAAAAAAGGAGACATATGTACTACTATCTCTAATACTTTAAACAACAAAATAAAATTTAAAAATAAAATAAAATAAATAATAATGATTCTGATCCATTAAGTCAATCTCATGCCTCCTAATGAGTCATGGCCCATAGTTTGAAATCATTGTGCTAATGAGAACCTATGGTTTGGAGCATCTATCAGAGAAGGTGGGAAAATTAAGTGGAATCCTCAAACCAGGTGAAACCTCAAAAGCAGCCATTATGTCTACATGGTTATTTAATGTATAGGCTGCAGAATTATAAACTCATAGAAATACTAACCCAGAAGCAAAATTTAGAGGACTTATTTTCCTACTCTCAGACTATTTTTTGTCTACAGGTTATAAGATCTGTGTACGGTAAAGTAAAGATCTTGGAGGTTTATTCGTATCTTCACCAATGTATTGAGCACTGTGTTTTAGGTGTTGGAGCTACAGAGGTAAGTAAAATATACTAAGTCCCTGCCTTCATGAAGTTTAGATTTTAGTGAGGGGCACAAAGAATAAACACAGGTGTGTCTAATATAATTTCAGGTAGTGACACATGTTATGAAAGAAAAATAAAACATGGGAAAGGGTTAGGAAGTAATGGGAAGAGGAAAGGACTATTTTAGACAGAAAAGGCCATGAAGGCTTCTCTCTGAAGGTGATATTTGAACAGAATCTGAATGAGCCACTTGAATGCCTAGAAAAATGTATGAAGCAGAGGGAGCAGCTAATGGCATAATTATGTTCACTAAAGAAAGGGGGCTGTTAGGCAGGTGGCATGGTCAGTAGAGTTAGCAATTAGATCTATGATACAGATGAGCCGAACCACAGCCCCTTCCAAGGGAAACTACCTTGAACATAATCATGGGCCATCTGGCAGATATGGGCAGTCATTGTAACATGTCCCACCCCCCTCTTCCAGCCACAACCATTTGGACCAGGTATGAACACCTGACCCTAGGTATCAGAGATTTGGAACTGGTTTCAATAACTGAATAGAAAATAGCTTGTTATGGGTTGAATTGTGTCCCCCTCCAAATTCATGTATTGAAGTCCTAACCCCTAATACCTCAGAATGTGGCCTTATTTGGAAATAGAGTTGAAGATGTCATTAGCTTAGATGAGGTCCTGCTGGAGTTGAGTGGGCCCCTAATCCAATTTCTGGTGTGTCTTTCCAGAAGGGGGAAATTTGGGCATAGTGTTCATCCAGAAACAAGTGTTCATCCAGGACATGACAAGGATCTTCTACACGCCAAGGAGACTGACCTGGAACAATTCTTCCCCTCACAGCCTCAGAAGGAACTAACTCCACCAACACCTTGGCCTTGGCCCCCAGAACTGTGAGGTAATAAATGTCTGTTGTTTAAGCCACCCAGCTTGTGGTATTTTGTTACAGCAGCCTTAGCAAACTAATACATCTAACCTGGGGAGGAGTGGAGTGTATTCTATGTGTAGGAAGATGGATAATACATGGATGAATTGTGGGACGTGGCTGACTGCTACCTCTGTAGTTGCACATTGAGACTTGGTAATTGAGACAAAGTACATTTCCTCCTCTTTAATGCAGCTATATGTGCAATCTCACTGAGTTCTGGCTAATGAGCTATAATCAGTTGTACCTGGTGGCAGCTCCTAGCAGCCTTCAGTAAAAGATAGCTGGTAGCTGTCTTTTGCCCTTTTTCTTCATCCTTTCCTCCTTCCTGGTGGCTGTAATACGGATGTGTTTAAACTAAGAGTGGCATTGGGAGTGGAAGCCATGAAGGATGAAGAACCAGAATAAAAGGAATGTGGGTAATTGAAAGCTTTGTGGAGCAGACTCATCATACCAATACTGGACTGCCCACATCTAGACTTTGACATGAACAAGAGGTGGTCTTTTAGCTCATCTAAACCACTGTTTTGTTCTGGAGAGGAGAGGAGGATTACTGTTACTTGCTGTTGAATCTAATCTTAACCAACACAAGCATGCAGAGTCCAGACAGGAGAAAAACAGAACCTGAGAGAGGATTTTAGGTTAGAGGCAGGAAAATCAGATTGAGAAGGAACAATCAAAGAAAAGCCAAGAGAAAATTTTGTCTGAGAAGCTAAAGGATATCTAAATGAAGAGAGAAACAAAGCATTAGGTCTTCCTGAATCTAACAGAAGGACCAAGAAACATCTAACGGTAGTTCCATGTTTCTCAAACCTTAATGTGAATAAGAGTCATTTGGTGTGTTGTGAACACAGAGAATGTGACTCAGGACGTCTGGGGCGTGGCAGTTCAGAAAGCTCTCAGGTGATGCCAGTGCTGCTGCTACACTTAGAGCGGCAAAGGTTTAGGTGAGGAGGGGTCTCAAAGTGTAGTTCTTGAACCAGCAGCATTAGCATCAGCATCAGCACCAGGGAACTTGTTAGAAATGCACATTCTCAGCCCCAGCCCAGACTCACTGCATTAGAAGCCCTGGGGTTGGGGTCCGGCAATTTGTTTTAACAAGCCTACCAGGTGGTTCTGATGTGCTCTAAAGTCTGACAGCCACCGGTGAGAGCAATGATGATGATGATGATGATGATGATGATGATAAACTGCTACAGATGTTGCTCACCAACTGTGGGCCAGGCCCTTTAACACTCTTCCTACATTATCTTATTTGGTCATCACAACAATCTATTTCATCAATGAGGAAACTGAGACTGAGAAGAAGTTAAATACTTGCCAAGGTCACACAAGGAGCAAGTGGATCCAAGACACCACATCAGTCTGACACCTAGGCCCATTCTCGGGCCACCTTGCCACTCGCCTTCAAGGGTCAACGAGTATCACTGCTAAATAATTTCAGCAGGGTACGGGGACAGAAGCCACATTGCAGTGGCCTTGGAAGGGAGGAAATGGGGAAATTGAGTGCAAAATACTTTTTAAAATACTGACTTTGAAAGAGAAAAGAGAAATAAAATGAAAAATAGTATATAATGAGAGAGAGAGAGAGAGAGAGAGAGAGAATTCATTTGCTGGCTTGCTTGTTTGTCAGAGGGGAAACACTCAGAGATAAAAGAGGAAAAGAGTTTCACAATACAGGAATGTGCTTGAATTTTCAAAAGATCAAACTTGAGCACAATCAGGGGAGAATGAATGAGGAAGGAAAGATGATTGATTATGTTATTCATGCTTTGAGGAAATAGGATATTTACCAGGAAAGAGGAGAGACTTGGGCAGAAGGTAAGAGTGAACTTTGAAGATCTAGGAGGCTATTACATAGAAGGGGAACAACTCTTGTTTTTATAGCTCCAGAGAGTAGACCAGGGGATGGAAGTTACAGGGGATAGATTTCACCTTAAAGTGAGAAAGAAGTCTAATGATTCAAGTTATTTGAAAACAGAATTACTTGCCCTTTGAGATGGCGATTTTCTTATTACTGAAAGCAGTTAAGGAAAACCTATTTGACATCCACGAGGCAAGTTGTAAAAGGGATTCCTGTGAATTCACTGGGGGGTTTTAACTCTGCTAAAAGTCTATGCTATGTTCCTACCCGGCCCATTCCTTTAATAAACCAATGAAGAACAGCACTGCTTATGGTAAGGAGGATTTTCTCTGTGAAGTTTACAGCTTGAAGCCTTCCCCTTACAATTTACAAGTAATGGAGGTGGAAAATAGGTGATTGCTTACATCTCTGACATTTTCAAAACAATTCATGTATTTGGAGTAATTTAAGACCCTATTTAGACTTCAAATGCTCAATTTTTTAATAGATTCTGTTTCTAAGCCTCCACTAACTTGTCTTGGCCTAAATGATTTTGACTACATAAACAACTGACTGGATTTTTCTATGCTATACCGGAGCCCCTTTGTTATGTATATATCTCAGCATTTCTGCCTCTGGCAGATTTTGTTCAGAGCATTCTGCAAACATCACCATGATTTACTAGGTAGAATGTCTCCTCTCCCATGTTATCAACACCATTATTTCCAACGCAGAGGAAATCATAGTTTGACAAATTTATGAGAAGAAAGCCACAGAACCCACACGTCTCCTAAATTGAACCTGCAGAGGCCAGATCTGTTTGTTCCTTTTTTCTCACAGCCTGGAGACAGTGGTGTGACCTGAAGCCTTCCTGGTATCTTCACTATGGACAACCAAGCCATTGGAAAAAGGGCCAAAACTGAGCCCTCTGCACTCCCAGGAGATGAACACACTCATCAAAGTAAGTGGTAGCTTTTGTGCCCACTGGTAAAGGGCAGCACAAAGGCATGTGTGTGCTGGGGGGGGGGGGGGGGTGGCACCATCTGTTGCACCTGTTGTGAAGAACAGTTGATCCCCAGACCATGCTGTCGATTGCAATCAAGAGTTGGTGTTTACTGAATTGCTATTTCCTCGTGGGCTCAAGTGCATTGCTGTAGCAAGTGCTTTGTAAAACTTGCTTTAAAGTTAGATTTTGCAAACTTTGGAGTGACCAGAACCCGCCATCTCTTAGGGCAGCGGTTCTCAACCTGTGGGTCGCGACCCCTCTGGCGGTCGAACGACCCTTTCACAGGGGTCGCCTAAGACCATCCTGTATATCACATATTTACATGACGATTCATAACAGTAGCAACATTACAGTTATGAAGTAGCAACGAAAATAATTTTATGGTTGGGTCACAACATGAGGAACTGTATTTAAAGGGCCAGAAGGTTGAGAACCACTGTGTTAGGGTGAACTGAGGAAAAAGGACATCAAACCTTTGTTCTTGGCTTGTGAATTTGGAACGATGGTTTCTAAGGTTACACTCGGGTTTTCAACTTGAATCACAATATGTGGGTTTGCTTTTGGGAAGAATGTCTTTACCTTCTCATACCTTTGTAATATTTGATAGAATACAGTAATGAATATTTAATTGTACATGCATGCATATGTATACATGTGTGCGTGTGACTATGTTATATGTGAAATTTTGGACATTTATCTCTGAAGCTTCAGATTGAAAGTGAGCGTTCCACTTGATATATTGTCACATGGTATTTGCATGCATATATATTATTAGGGACATAGGAGAGAATGAAAAGAACATAGACCAAGTGCAGTCTATTCCTTTGAAAGACTTTAAAGAGAAACAGTATTTTTACATGGCAGTAATATATTGCCAATATTGGAGTCCTTCTCACAGTCTTGAAGGTCAATAAAATTTACAAACAATATAGTCTAGAAAGGCAGAATCCTAAGAGTCTAGGGTGTCTCTTGAAAATAATTCCAGGGTGTCCCTTGAACATAATTTTCAGGTGAAAATACACCACGATGTTTTCCAATGCTATTGTATTTATTTTTCTCACCTTTTAGAGCACCAAATAATCCTCAAATGGGCCTTTTAAATTTAACGCAATCATGGCATTTTAGCTAAATTAGAAGCATTTTTGATAGGATCATTATTCCTAAAAACATTCAAAATAACTAGTTTGAAAACTAATGTGAACTATGTATAAGATTTCTTTCTAATTTCTTCTGTGAATCAGTTAATTTATTTGTTTCTTCTGAGGGAAGGGAAGAGGGGCTATTAACAGGAGACCACTAGGGGGCAGCACAGAACTAGGAATCAGGAGCCTTGGGTTTGGGCCAACTGGTCACCAGCTGTGTCTCCTTGAGTGCTGGCCAACTGAACTCTGAGCTTCATTCAGCCCTTGGTGGATGGCTCAGTTAGCAAGGGAGCCATGTTTCTCTCGCATATTGATGTCTCTCTTTCTCTCATTCTCTCTCTCTCTTCTTCTCTCTCTAAAATCAATAAACATACCCTCCAGTAAGGATAAAATATTTTTTTAAATAAATAAACTCTGAGTTTTAGTTTCCTCATCATAACCATGCCAGAATATGATGTATCTATTGCTATTGCTGTTTTTAGGATTTTGTTGTGACTATGACCGATTAGGAGGGCCTGACGTGCTGAGGGACATGAGATGGGAACCCAAGGGTGGACCACCAAGAGTCTAGCTGTTTGAGGAAAGGTGGAGCCTCCTGGAGACACTCCATTCTGAAGCACAATGGTTTGGTCCAAGTTCGGTGAGAAGTTCAGGAAAGGGAGGGACTCTGAATGCAGGCAGGGGTGTGCTCCTTCCTCTGACACATAATGCAGGATGTGATGTGTTCAACTCTTAGGGCAGAGCACATGCAGATAAATACCAGTCTGTTAATTTGTAAGAGGACATTACTGTGTCGGGGTTTAGAATACTCCTATTTCTGTAATTAGAGCGTTCTCTCCCTTTTGGGCAGACGGACATGGAAAGCCAAACAGCAGTCAGAAGGTTGCCGGGTGACAACTGGTGAGTAGCATGTGGGTATGGTGCATCTGTCTCCCCTGGCCCAGTCTTATTGGGACCAGAACTTTTGAAGTCTGATAAAGAAAGCCCCTTTCTGTTCTTGGGGTGGCATGCACACTGGCCACCAGTGCTGCTTTATTGACGGGCTTTGGAGAACAATGGTTATGTGTGCTTAAAAAAACTTGAATAAATGATCCCTGATTTCTCTTCTGAGCTATTATTTGTGACTAGAGGCCTGGTACACAAATTCATGCACCAGTGGGGTCCCTCAGGGTGGCCTGTGGGGATTGGGCCCCAGCTCACACCCCAGCCTCACAGCCCCACAGCCCCGCAGCCCCACCTGGCACCCCACTGTGGCCTGGAGCCACCCCCTTACCTGCTCCACCATCCCACCTGAGGGCAATCGGTCGGGGGTCCGACTACTCCCTCTCCCTCCCTCCCTCAGCACCTGGGAGCCTGGCAGCAGCCCTGCCCCTCCCCCCACCCCCCACCCCCCGCCACCACAGCTGGTCGCAGTCTGTGGGGCAATCAGTGGGGTGATCAGGCCCCTGCTCACACCCGCCTTGGCCTGGCGCCACCTGCTCCACCATCCTGCCGCAGTCCCACTCTCATTGGGGCCCGTGGGGCCAGCAGTACCTCCAGTGCCGCTGCTGCCAGTGCCACGTCACTGATGCCCACTATGTTCCGTGCCACCTCCTGGTGGTCAGTGCACATCATAGTGAGCAGTCAGTCAAACTCCCGGTAGAACAATTTGTAATTAGGCTTTTATTATATAGGATTCTGGGGTATCACCAAGCAGTGGCATAGCTGAATGGTAGAGGAGTTCTGGCCCTGGCGCCAGACTGCCTGGGTTCAGCCATGCCCACTGGGTAAGTTACTTGATCATTCTATGACACTATCTTCTTCATCTCTAAAATGGGAGAATAATAGTATCAGGGTTCCAAAATTGTCATGAAGATTAAATGAATTAACACATGAAGCACTTGACATACTTCTTGCCACATAGTGAGTGCTTAGATGTTCACTATTTTGAGAATGTACTTGCCTTTTTCTTTGCAATTTTTTGGGATCTTAATGAGTTTAACATAAGTAACTATTTATTGTGTTTCATAACAAGGTGGTTTTATAATACAGTCAAGTATTTAATTTTACATGCTTTTTAGTTAGTTGACATACTAGCCAATTTTTAACAGTAATAGTATTATTACTAGTATCGTTGTAATGAATCATACTAAAACAAAGCTGTAAAATTAGTGAGCATGTATTTCTTAGGCACAAGAAAACACAGTAGTCCCCCCCTTATTCACAGTTTCCCTTTCCGCATTTTCAGTTACCTACAGTCAACCACTATCTGAAAATATTAAATGGAAAATTCCAGAAATAAATAATTCATAAGATTTACATTTGGGGCTATTCTGAGTACACGAGGAAATCTCGTTTGGTCCGCTCCATCCCACCCAGGACGTGAATCAGCCCTTTGTCCAGCATCTCCACGCTCTTGACACTCCTGCCTGTTAGTCACTCAGCAGCCATCATGGTTTTCAGATCAGTCACAGTATCACAGTGCTTGTGTTCAAGTAACTCTTATTTTACTTAATAGTGACCCCAAAGTGCAAGAGTAGTGATGCTGGCAATTTGAATATACCAAAGAGAAACCATAAAGTGCTTCCTTCAACTGAAAAGGTAGGTACAGTACAATGAGATATTTTGAGAGAGAGAGAGATCACCCTCATTCACATGTCTTTTAGTATATTGTTATACTTGTTCTATTTGATTATTAGTTATTATTGTTACTCTATTACTGTACCTGATTTATAAGTTAAACTTTACCATGGGTGTGCATGTTTAAGGAAAACATAGTATATATAGGGTTCAGTACTATCCATAGTTTTAGGCATCCATTGGGGTTCTTGGAAGGTATCCCCCATGGATAATGGAGGACTCTATTTACACCTGGTTGAAGTTTTTTCCAACAAGAGTCATGGCCTTCGAAGAGAGACAATCTATTGATCACTGCCAGAGCTATGCCATGGGAAAAGAGCCTTGGGGACATGTTTTGCACACATTAGTCAAGTCCAATGTGAGCTTTTTACATAAGTGTGTCAGGGTATGTTTGTGCTATCTATCCATTCCCATTGTAGGGTCAGAGTAATTAAGGAAAACAAATAGTTCTAAAGTACTGGGTAGCCCTGGCTGAGTAGGTAGTTCAGTTGGTTAGAGCATTGTCCCAATACGCCAGGGTTATGGGTTCAATCCTTGGTCAGGGTATTTACAATTATCAATCAATGAATGCATAAATAAGTAGAACAACAAATTAATGTTTCTCTCTCTCTCTTCCTTCCTCTCTCTCTTTAATATCAGTCAATAGCCCAGCCGGTGTGACTCAGTGGTTGAGCATAGTAGACCCATGAACCAAGAGGTTACTGGTTCAATTCCTGGTTAGGGCACATGCCCGGGTTTCAGGCTCGATCCCCAGGAGGGGGCATGCAGGAGGCAGCCAATGGATGACGTTTCTCTCTCATCAGTGTTTCTGTCTCTCTATTCCTCTCCCTTCCTCTCTCTCTAAAAAGCAATGAAAACATATTTAAAAAATCAATCAATAAATTCAAATTCAAAGCACTGGGTAAAAATAAAACACTAAATAAAAATAAAGGACAGTTTTAACTCCCATAAATGGAGCTTTTTTAGCAATTTTAAGTAGATGCAATTAAATTGCTTCTTTTGCAGTTGTTTTTAAATCATTTTATTCATGTAAAATATATTATTCCAAGCAATTTTTAATCTCATCTTTTAAGGGTTTAAGACTTAATAAGCAGAAAGCAAAACATGTAGTAATATGTGTAAATCATTTGTACAAATAATCGATAATAGGATTTATTCAAGAATATAATAGCCAGTATAACACTTAATCTTGAGTAACTGAATAATTTGTGAAGGACTTCATGACTTTTTAAGAAATTTATAATCACATGGTTAGATTTAGATCAGTGCCTTGGGTAATTTCAGGATATAAAATAATAAAAATATTGTAGAATTAATTCTTGAAATTTGGAATATAAAGAGCTTGATTGATGCTGTGCAATCATTGTTTTCATCACACTTTCTTTAGCTGTTGGATTATATCCATTGGCTTTTAGCGCCAATTTTTGTACTTAGGAAAATCCCCTTCACATTCATCTCTGTTTCCAGCACCCTCTCCCTGCTGCTTTACCTGTTCAGAGTTGCACGTGCATACCACGCAGAAAGTCCAGGGCAGGGCAGGAGACACTGCCACTAAAAACAAAACCAAAATCAATGTTCGTTTTTCACATTTTTCAAAACATGTGCATTTGTATGGTAGCATGTATGAAATGGAATAAGCACTGCTCCTTCCAAGCCCAGCCAGCGTGGCTCAGTGGTTGAGCATCAGCCTATGAACCAAGAGGTTTCCGGTCGGCATATGCCTGGGTTGCCGGCTCAGTCCCCAGTGTAGGGCGTGCAGGAGGCATCCGATCAATGATTCTCTCTCATCATTGATGTTTCTATCTCTCTCCCCCTCTTCCTTCCTCTCTGAAATCAATAAAAAATATATAATTTTAAAAAAAAGAACTGCTCCTTCCTGGTGAAAGTAATGAGAATGGGTTAGTTCTCAGAGAAATATACCCACAGAGGCAGTGCCTAAGGTCACAGTGTCTTCTGTGTGTCTCCACAGTTGATGGTTTGGCTCTTGTTTAGTAGGTTTAGAACTCAATTTGGTCCATGTATCTAGATAATCAGCCTCTTACAGACTCACATTAACCAATTTATTTCAGATTGATGCACAAATCAAAACCCCAATTAGTTAGGTTGCAATGAAGAAATATGTAGTCATTCCTGCTACCATAATAACTGAGATGGCCAGGACAGGGTCCCTTTTTGCTCTCTGCTGTGACCAAGGTGCCTGGCACAGAATTTTGCACACAGCAGCCATTCAATAGGTATTAACTAAATTTACAAAGAAAGAAGAGAGAACGGGAGTAGACTAAGGAAGGGATATAATTCTGAGTGAAATGTCATCCAGATCATAAAAGCTTAATATTCCATCTTGCCTCCTCAGAAAACATAGTTGTCGATTTACTAGTTCATACTAGTTCTTCAGATTCCATTTGTTCCCTTGAGAAAAATAAAATTAATTGAATTATTTTTGCTATTCATCCTTCCTCATTCTCTTTATAACTGGGTCTTTCTTCAGAGAGATTACACTAGAGGTGATGAAATCTCAATGTCTCCAGCCCCACCTCCCAGAGACTCAACCCTGGTCACGTTGCTCAGACTTCCCAAATCTCCCTGGGTGCATATTAATAGATAATCCCTTTGTTCTTGGAGGTAACCTCTTCCAAATTCAGGGCCCCCTTCCTCACCTGCATGTATAATCCACAAAAAGCATCTGAAAGAGGAGCTAATGGTGCACTAGTAGATAATATATGTCAACACCCCCACACACAAGGTAATGACAAAAAAGAAAAAGGATTTTTTATATCTAATTTGTAAATTACTAATATTTGAAACAAATTGCTACTTGTTACTTCAGAATTACAGATATGTACAGTATCGACAATACAAATCTCATCCTGTCTGACTTTTGGGGCTCAGGGTTGTGCAACAGTTTTCTATGGGAAAAGGTTAAACAGTCTAATAATTCCCTCATTCTAATTCTTGGCTTAAATCAGGACTCTGCATACCTGAAACAAAGAACCACTTAACTGACAGCTCAAAGCTCCCATGGCTGATCAATAACCTGAATGGCTCTGTATCCTGATTAGAAAGAGGGCAGGAGGCAGAGACCAGACAGGGTCCCCTGGGTGATGCCAAGGAATCCTGCAGGCCTTTCCCTGTCCTGGGCCACAGCCTCCAACACAATGTGTATTGAATTGGGAAGGAGCGTGCACAGAAGTCGGACTTCTTCTCTTAGCTTTCTCTCCCAACAAATGGCTAGGGAAATTCTCCCTGTTACGGTTGTTACTATTATCTTTATTATTAATGCTAAAAATAATAAGATAATGTTGAGAATTATGCCCATTGTTAGTGGTGCTAATAATGACTTATATTAGTCAAAAGTCTGTTCTGGCCAAGCCTTTTCCTAGTATTTTACAGATATTGTTTCATTTAATCTTCAAGCCCTAGCTGATTTATCTCAGTGGTTACAGCATCAGTCCACAGACTGAAAGATCCCAGGTTCAATTCCAGTCAAGTGCACCTACTTCGGTTGCAATGGCCTTGGTCAATCCTGATGCGTGCTGAGGGCAACCAATCAATGTGTTTCTCTCACATCTACATCGATGTACTCTCTCTGTCTCTCTCCCTATTCCTTCCAGTCTCTCTAAAAAAAATCAACGGAAAAAATAAAAAATAGAATAATAAAACAACTCTATGAAGTTGTATCTCTCATTAAACAGATGAGGAAATTGAGGCCTGGAGGGTTTAAAAACTTGCTTAAGATCACACAACAATAAGTGGTATAACCAGTACTATTTGACTCCAGAGCCTAACTAGTACTTTTGGCCTCTCCTATCTTAAACCCCAGGAGGGTAATTAGCTACATAACACCTATCAACAGGGGAAATCTCACATTTCTAAAAATCTCATTAGATTGTTTTTTACATTGACCCTTTGGTCAGTCTTGAGTGTTCTGGGGGGCATTTATGAATAGCTCATCTATCATTATGCTCTGCTAAACTTTTTATCCCTTTAGGATGTACATCCCATCCTATTAGGAGGAAAACTAGGAGAGGTAGACGATAGATCAGTTACTTGTGTTACCATAACAGCTTCGGGTGCAGCTGAGAGCCTTTGAAACTGATGCATAAAATTAAGCTTCAGGATTATCTACTTCTTTAGTACTTCATTCATCTGGATATAATGAGATGAGTCAGCCAGTAACCAAATCCCACTTACAATTGTGATGTATTAGAAAGAAAAACTTCATGTATTATACTTCTCCAGTTGTTGCCCTAAGAACATTTGCTTTATCTTTTCTTTTTGTGGTTAGAATTCTGTAAATACTACAATTTATGAATAGCATTTAGTTACTATGGAATTATAGTTTTCCAATTTCTTAGTATTGACTTCATTTTTTAAAAATGTTTATAAAGGCAAGCTAATATATTAATTACTTTCATATCTATTTTTTTCCTATTTTGCTTTTGAACGGTTTTTCAGAGGTTGTCAATATTAACAGAAAGATACGCAGACAAATGAATCTATCCCATTTTTGATGATGCTTAGAGAAGACAATATTTCTTTCCCAAAATTTTTAGTGCTTATTGAAGCTCTCTAATATCTAATTTCCATCCCTGTGGGTGAGTTGCATTTCTTCTGGCTTCATCCCCTTGGAGATGGAGAATAGTTTGTCATAGGAACAGGGAAGGGTTAGCTTATATGCTATAAAATATTCTGACTTTTAGATAGGTGGAGAAGACCCAGAAATTAAATTTTAATAGGCCTGCAGATTTGGGCAGCAATCAAAGAGTTTCTCTATAGCAACAATTATACACATCACTGATCTGAGATCAAATATTTATGTCTTCCCCGCCTGCTAGAGAACTAGCGTTTTGCTAGTTATTGTTATTACCAGGGCAATTCAATAGAGGGCAAAAGAGACTAAAAATGTCATTTCACAGAGGAAACTGTAAGAGAAAGTAATAAGGAGCCTGGAAAAGATTAAGTACAATTGGAAATGAGTCTAAACTGAAATAAAATAGTATATTTGAGTGAATTTTTTAGGGCTGTAATTTTAACTTCTACTAAAGAGCTTTTGTTTTGCCTATCCCTAAAACACGCGCGCGCACACACACACACACACACGCACACACACACACACGCCTGATGCTAGCAGAAGACAAAAGCTCTTCCTCATTTCCTAAAAGTATAGTTTGAAGAAGACTCATTATGCCTTGGGGGGAAATGTCACCATTTTAAAAAAATGAAATAGAAATTATACTTTGCTTTGGAAAAACGTTGTTCCCTTTGTTGTTGCAACCTAGATGGCAGTAACAGAGTAAATTCTGCTGACGAGGTCTCATCCACCTTCAAGGACTAGAGCTCTCTTCACATTGCTGTCATCAATCACCACCTCAGTGGTCACCACTTTACCGATTGCTACACTGTAATATCTTTGGGGGTGCAATCCTGCAACAACTTCCCCCAAACAAGGTACTTTTCAGGAACTATTATGGAGCTGCCCTGAAGAATTTATGATTTAGAAACTTGCATTAAAGTATTATATTGCCATTCTTTCATTACTTCTTTTCTGTTGACATTTCTGGTGATGTTATTTGGTTCCAGGGAAGCTGTGAAATTCTGTTATTTCTTCCCAGTTGGCTCCAAATATACAATCCAACAGATTTTTGTTAGGATCTCTACAGTCTCAACCGGGGGGCTTTAAACTAGGGATGGCTCCAATGCGGGAGAAGTCCCTTGGAAAAGTGCTAGTGTAACCCAGAAGGGCAGAAGGACCAGAGACAGGGGAGGTAACTAGTAATAGAAGGCAGTTCTGAATGAATGGTGTGCCTGGAGAGAGTTCAAAAGAGGGAGAGAACACTGGGTCTGCTGGAAGCTGGGAGGGCTCCAGGAGAAGGCTCTTGCAGAGACAGGCGGAAAGCTGATCTTTAGATGATGTAAATAGCAATTGTGAAGGCTGGGAGGGTGGAAAGAGTAAGGATGCTCACGGAGCAGTAAGTAGATCCGTCTGTGATGGGGTGTTCATGAAGACAAGAGGTAGGAGGTAAGGATGGGAACAGCTGTGGCAAGCCTTGAACCATAGGCTAGGGGATTTGAACTGCATTCTCCATTCATGTGGACCCAAGCTGTTGAAGATTTCTGGAATAGGGAAGTGACATGATAAAGGCAGTATTTTTGGAAGATTCATGTGGAAGCCAAGTGCAACACACATGTGAGAGGAACAGGAATTCCCTCCCTAGAATGAGAAGACACACTAGGAATTCCTATAAGATGTCAGGTATCATTCATTCATTAGCAAGCATTTATTGAGTGTTTATTCTGTGATAGGCAGCACTCTAGGCCCCAGGAATACAGTAATTAACAAGGTGGGTCTAGATTTTGTAGGGCCTGAATTTCAAACATTTGAGGGGCCTTCTTTAAGAAAAAATATATAAAATTAAAGGTAAGAAATATAGGGTTTTATAATTTACTCAAAAGATGAAAAATAAATAAAAACAAAAGCCTGTCATATTATAGAAACAGTAGTTTTAAATAGACAGGGTAGTTTTTTTTACCCCCCTTTTAAAAAATATCATTTTTCTTTCTTTGCCAAGAATATACAAACAAGGTATATTCCTTTTTTATCCTAAGATACACTGTCAAGAATCTCGGTTTATAGGAGTGATAGGAGGAAAGAAACCTTAAAAAAAAAAAGAGGAATTTCACTTAGTCTTCCTGATGGACTCTTCCATATTAGCTAACTTTAAACACACCTTTAGTTTGCTGCATTGCACTGCCTTTAAAATATTTTCTCCTAAGGATTTTGCAAGGAAATGGCAATTTTATGGAAGTGGCTGTATTTTTTCCTCTTTCTTTTGTAACTCACTTAACAAGCAGTTCACTTGAGTCACAAGGCCAGACTACTAGAAGTTTGAGATATTTCCAGGAAAACTGGGGGTGGGGAGGAATATCAGAATCTATGGGAAGAAAAGTTAAAAAATAATACCCTATGTTTCTGAGAAGTTGACGCACAATTCCAATTGCTTACTCCTAAACTATAATAATAAAATGTTGTTGTTGTTGTTCTGCATTGCAGACAAATGGATGGAGAACCGGAGTTCTCTAGCTCTTGTGTCTAAGAGGCAGTGGCATGAAATTGGCTTCAAGCAGAAAATCTGAGTTTGAATTCCTGCTTCATCGTTTACTAGCTATGCCAGAAACTAACTGCCCTAAGTACTCATTGTCAACTTCCATTTAGTAATAGAACATCGTGTGTTTTAGCAGGGCACATGGCTGCCCAGGCATAGGCTACGCTTCCCAGGCTTCCTTTGCAGCTCGGTGTGGCCATACAACCAGGTTGCGGTCAGTAGGGTATAAGTAGAAAGGATTTCTCATCTCCTTCAGGACAATGCTACTTGCCCTAAATGTTGTCTTTCCCCCTCTCACAGGCTGGAATATGTATGTGGCAGTGACCACCTTTGGCCCTGCAGGATAGGGCAGTGACAAGATGAAGGGAGCCTGGGTCCTAGAATGACATCATGGAGGAGAGCTGCTCTGACAACCTGGATTGTTCACATTGGGGCTGTTAAGAAATAAGCCCTAACTGGTTTGGCTCAGTGGATAGAGCGTCGGCCTGCGGACTGAAAGGTCCCAGGTTTGATTCCAGTCAAGGGCATGTACCTTGCTTGCAGGCACATCCCCAATGGGAGGTGTGCAGGAGGCAGCTGATTGATGTTTCTCTCTCATTGATGTTTCTAACTCTCTTTCTCCCTTCCTCTCTGTAAAAAATCAATAAAATATATTTTAAAAAAGAAAAAAAGGAAATAAGCATTAATTTAATCAATTAAGCCACTATATTTTATGGTCTTTTAATTTCAACAGTTTCAAACTGTAACCTCAAAAATACACTTGAGCCCTAACTGGTTTGGCTCAGTGGATAGAGCATTGGCCTGCGGACTGAAAGGTCCCAGGTTCGATTCCGGTCAAGGGCATGTACCTTGGTTGCAGGCACATCCCTAGTGCGGGGGGTGCAGGAGGCAGCTGATCCATGTTTCTCTCTCATCGATGTTTCTAGCTCTCTATCCCTCTCCCTTCCTCTCTGTAAAAAATCAATAAAATATATTTTAAAAAAATACACTTGAAAAGTGCCATTTGTGTTCAACCTTTCTGTATCTCCATTTCTTTTCTATAAACTGACTATAATGTCTATCTCACATCCTAGATGTGAAGATTAAATGAGAAAATGCATGGGAGGCTGACAGGAAAGGTGCGTGATAAAAACCTGTTGTCTTCCCTTTATCCATTTGGGAGCTTGTGTTTTATTTATCTTTTCCGTGAATATAGAAAATACAGAGATTTTATGTCAAGCTGCTGAATAATAGGATTCACACTGTTACAGGAGACACTCACTCTAAAACATTCCAAGGGTTGTTTGAATATGCTCAGGAAATAACACATTAATCAGATGAAATCCAGTTGCTCCAGCAACAGGTTCCCCATTAAATCTCCAGAACCGAGCACAGAGCCTGGCACAAGTAGGCCCTCGATAGATATTTATGGAAAGAACACCTACTCAGCCACAGACCACTGGGAGTGGAGGTTGTGAGTGCTCGGGCTTCTGAGTGATAACAACTCCTGTTGTGGGGAATTGGTTAATGTTAATGCATGTGAAAGTTCCAAGCAATTGCATGATGTGCATATATTGGCACTCAAAAGTTTTCATGAGACCATAAGCTTCTTGAGAGCCAGTTCTGGGTCTTGTTTTCTGCTGTATTCGAAGTGCACAGCACATAGCGAGACTAAGTAAATATTTGTTGAGAAGAACATTGATATAAAATGAGAGTTAGCCATTTTTATCTCCATCACTTCCCTCTTCTACCCTGACCCCCGCCCCAATGAATGAGGAAACTGACATGCAAAAGTGAAGCAACTTGCCCAAGTGGACACAGTTAACAAGTAGCAGAGTCAAGATCTGAACCAAACCCAGGACATACTGGGTCCTCATTTTGAAGTCTTCCCACCTTGAGCCTAGGTAGATATCCTTTCTTGAGAGCAGACTTTGAGATAAGTAAGATATTTGTATACCAGTGGATGAAGAAATGAGGGGAAATGAGGTGGCTGGAATACTTTTTTTCTAATTTTACAGATTTGCCTCGGTAATGCACAACCCTATAGCAGTGGTCATTCTTTCCATTCCTTGCTTCTTAGATGGTATAAACAATTCTTTAAAAAAAAAAAACCCTCCCATTTTCTTCACCAATCTATGGTGTAACTAGAACTTTTGAATCCCTATGGGCAAAATAGTTTAAATAATTGTTAAAGACTCTGTTAAGTGGCCAGAGTAACAAATCTCCAGCCCTCAGCCCTGGGCGGTGTTTACACGGGAGAGGAGAAAAAGGAGAAGCCACCGGGCAGGGCTATTGCGCTCTCACTCCAGCTGGTTTGCAATGCCCTTTACTTGGCATCCGAGATATCAGAGCAACAGATGAGCCACTGATGCTGAGCAAGATAATTCACTGCCCTTCAGCAGAGCCAGTTCCCTTGAACCAATGTGGCGGAGGAGTTGCTTGTGAATGGCTTGATTAGGACTGGCTTAAGATGAAGTTCTGAGGAAGACAAGGTTTTTCTCCCCAACATATTTCCCCTCCAACCCTATCTCTGCTACCGCTGTTTTTAGAGGCATGTTGGTTTTACTAGTAGCAACTATCTGATAAGAAAGATATTGGCCAACTAGGATTAAGTTGGAAGCTTTTACAGGGATATTTGTATATTTAAGAAGCTGGTGAGGCCCGGCCGGAGTGGTTCAGTTGGTTGAGCAATGTCCTGTGCACTGAAAGGTTGCCGGTTTAATTCCCCATCAGGGCATGTACATGGGTTGTGGGTTCAGTCCTAGCCTAGGGCATGTACAGAAGGCAGCTGATCGATGTTTCTTTCTCACATCAATATTTATCTCTCTCTTTCTCCCACTCTCTCCCCCTTCTCTCTCTAAGTATGGCCTCAGGTGAGGATTAATAATAAGTAACATTTTTTTTAAATAGCTGGAGGTCTGGGAGGAGAGGAGTGGCTGCTAAGCATGGAGCAGTCAGATGAGTGAGATGTCCTGGAAGCCTAGAGAAGAGTTCAAGGAGGAAGTACGATCACTTTTATGAAGCATCTCCTGTGCTAGGGTTTAATTTTTTTACATTAACTTTATTGGGGTGACATTGGTTAACAAAATTATATATGTTTCAAGTGTACAGTTCCACGATACATCATCTGTATATTGCACTGTGTGTCCACCACCCACAGTCAAACCTTCTGTCACCATATATTTGACTCCTTTTGTCCTTTACTAGCCACCTTTTCCTCTGGTAACCACCACACTGTTGTCTGTGTCTATGAGTTTTTGTTTGTTTTTCTTGTTTGTTCATTTGTTGCTTTCAGTTCTGAGTGACATCTTATGATTCTTAACTTTTTCTGTTGGACTTATTTCATTTAGCATGATATCCTCAAGATCCATCCCCATTGTCACAAATGGCAGTATTTCATCTTTTCTTCTAGCTGAGTAGTATTCTATTGCGTATAGGCACTATATCTTCTTTATCCAATCATCTATAAAATACCATATGCTTCATATATACAGTAAGCTATTCATACAAGGGCCCCTCCCCCAATAGAAAATACAGAGAATTAAAATATTACTAACCAAATAAGCATTAACAGGAAGGTATATTCAATGCTGGCATGGGAAAATACAGGATGCTTTGCAAGTGTGTATCAGAGGCATTCAATACAGACTGGGGAACACCAAGGAAGTCTTCCAGGGGGAAGCGAAATTGAAGCTGAGACCTGGTGGGTGAGTGAAAGCCAGTTCAAGATGGGAGAGAAGTGATCAAAGTAAAGAGAACAGCATGTGCAAAGTCTTGAAGGTATGATAGAGAACAAAATCTCAATTGAAGGTTCTCAAAGTATTCAAGATGCTGAAGAAGTATTGAGGATGAGGCTTGGGATATGGACAGGGGCTCAAGTGATTGACTGAAAAGGAGTCATTTCATCAGATTTTCGTGTCAAGATCACACCAGTGAGAATGGATTGGAAAGGATAAGAAGAAAAATAAGGAGGCTTCAGCAGCAACCCAGGTGAGAAATAGCTGCAGTGATCCTCGTAATCCCACCCACCAGAATATACAACTTTCTGATCTTTTTTTTTTTTGAGTCATGCCCTCACTGCTCTATCCTTTGGATCCTGTTAAAAGCATTCCCTTACTTATACCATCAGCTCCCTCCCCTTCTATCCCTCTGTTGAACTTACCTGACAAAACCCTACCCTAGTTATATCCATGCCCACCTATTTGACATAAAGACCTGAGTAGCGGAACATGACTGGGGGGAAATATATGACAATGCTGGCAGGTTTCAACTTAAATTCATGACCTCAAGTGAGTCTTTGGTGTGATCCTGTGTATTGCTTTAGTCCATTTTCTTCTAGCTGTCCTAGATAACTGTTCCAAACCCTCTCTCTGCTTAAACCTCACTCCACATCTCATCTTCTACTAATGACCTTATTTTTTTTTCTATTTTACTAAGAAAATATAAATTATCCAAAGATGGTTTCTGGGCTTTGAACACATTGTGTAAATAAAATAAGCCAGTCACTGTATGAGTCCATGTATATGAGATATCTAACATATCAAACTTGAAGAAACAGAAAGTAGGTGCTGGTTTCCAGGGGCTGAAGGGAGGAAGAAATAGGACTTGTTCAATGACTATGGAGTTTCAATTTTGCAAGATGAAAAAGTTCTAGAGGTCTGTTGCACAACAATGGGAATATACACTGAGGTGCCAGATTATTATGACCACCTGACGTTTGTAGGCAAATTAGCTATAATTTTGTGCTGAAGTTGCTAGAGGGCCAGACCATTATAAATAGGGAAGCAGGTTGTTTACCACGACAGTAGAAGTGATTATTTTCTGAAGATATGGGTAAACAACGCGATTTAACAGCCTTTGAATGTGGGAGATATATATATATATATATATATATATATATATATATACACACACTAGAGG
>NW_005871139.1:51189-58808 GCF_000147115.1 Myotis lucifugus
GGGCCAATCAGGGGGTTGGGGTGCTGCCCCTGTCACGCACAGAGCAGGGCCATCAGGGGGTTGGGGTGCTGCCCCCTGTCACACACAGAGCAGGCCCATCAGGGGTTGGGGCGCTGCCCCTGTCACGCACAGAGCAGGGCCCATCAGGGGGTTGGGTGCTGCCCCCTGTCATGCACAGAGCAGGGCCCATCAGGGGGTTGGGGAGCTCCCCCCTGCCATGCACAGAGCAGGGCCGATCAGGGGGTTGAGGAGCTCCCCGCTGTCATGCACAGAGCAGGGCCGATCAGGGGGTTGGGGAGCTCCCCCCTGTCACGCACAGAGTAGGGCTGATAGGGGAGTTAGGGCACCGCCCCCTGTCACACACAGAGCAGGGAGGATCAGGGGGTTGGGGCACCGCCCTCTATCACCCACAGAGCAGGGCCGATCAGGGGGTTGGGGCGCCGCCACTGTCACACTCAGGGCAGGGCCGATGGGGAGGTTATGGCTCTACCCTGTCACACACAGAGCAGGGCCTGGGGGGGGGGGGTTGGGGCGCCGCACCCTGTCACACACAGAGCTGCAGGGCGATCAGGGGGTTTGGGCGCTGCCCCCTGTCACGCTGATCCGGTGCCAGGAGGCCTTGCGGCTCCGCTGATCCCGGTGCTGGGAGGCATATTACCCTTTTACTATATAGGATAGAGGCCTGGGGGCCGGCTGGTTTGCCCTGAAGGGTGTCCTGGATCAGGGTGGGGGTCCCCACTGGGGTGCCTGGCCAGCCTGGATGAGGGGGATGATGGCTGTTTGCAGCTGGTCACACACCCTTCAGGGTGGGGGTCCCCACTGGGGTGCCTGGCCAGTCTGGGTGAGGGGCTGAGGGCTGCTTTCAGGCTGGCGGTTGTTGACTGAAGCTCCCAACCGCTCCTTTTTTTCTTTCTTTTTTTTTTTTTATTCTGGGCCAGCTTTAGCTCTGGCTCTAGCTCTGAGGCTTCCGCTGCTGATTGCGTTCTATAATCGAAACAATGTATAACTCCAGCTCTGAGATCCCGGCTGGCTGAAAGCTGGTTTCTGGGGGTTTTGTTTAGCTTCTATATTTGTTACAAAGTTTCTTAGAGTTGCAGCTCAGAGGCCGGCAAGTCAGGCGGGGAACGTTGGAGTCTGCAGTCACTGGAGCAAGCAAGCCTCATGTTCGCTTCCAGCTGCCTGGCTGCCGGCCGCCATCTTGGCTGACAGTTAATTTGCATAAGGATATGCTGATTAGCCAATGGGAAGGGTAGCGGTCGTACGCTAATTACCATGTTTCTCTTTTATTAGTGTGTATATATATATATATATATATATATATATATATAGTATGTAACATTGCTAAACTGTGTAGGGAGCGGCTATAGGGTTAAGCCTTGGACTGACCTGTTGGCAAAGCCACAAACAAGTCCCAGCTTAGAGGGCAAAGCCCTCTTAGCATAATTAGGCTTGACCTTATGAGCTCCCTAGATCTTATCTGGGTAGCTAATGGGTGGTGAGAGGTGCAGCAAGTGCTGCCAAAACAAGTGAAACTCACAAGAACATTGTAACTATGGTGACCACTACCTGGTTTACCTCCGGCTATAAAATAAAGGCTCAGCTTGCCTCTGGATCTCTCTCTGTGGCCTCAGCCAGGCACAGGAGATCCACCTAGACCCAGCTTATTCTCTTTGTCTTTTCTACATCCTTCGCTACCCCCCGCCCCCCTCAGGCTCACCAAACCCTTAGCTGAGCTGGCACGGCACAGAACTGTATACTTAGAAATGGTTAAGATGGTAAATTTTATAATGTATGGTTTTTATACCATTAAAAAAATAGCTTTCAATTTTCAATCTGGTCCACCCTCAGCTAGGTGCACCGTACCCACCCCACGTATCCTGTTCCTGCCACTGCCTCCCCACATGGCCAGGAGGTCTGATGCCCTTTCATATTCAAACAGAGTTGCCAATGAAAACAAACCAGAGGTGTGTGATACAGTGACATTTTAGCAGAGATCAGAAAGGCTTTCCCTAACCACTTGATATACAGTCCCCTTCACCCCCACCAACCATTATTCTTGATTGCTTCATTCTTCTCACTAGTACCTATCATTTCCTGACATGTGCTTATTTATTTGTCTCTTTCCACTAGAATGGAAAGTCAGAAGGGCAGGGATGTTTTCTATCTTTTTGTTTTTCCTATTGAGTCCCCAACACCAGAAAAGTAGCCAGCATATAGTTTGTTTTCAGTAACTAAGAATAAACAATGACGGCCATGTTCAGAAAAAAATTCAACCAAGTAAGTTTGAAGATATAGTTGACTTTATTAAACAATTCCTGGATCAGGGAACATCCCATTTAACAACTAGAAGGGTGCTCCAAAGAGTTGTACAAAATGGAAGATGTTTCCATGCAGAAAGGAAGAAGGATCTGAAGTTAAAAGAGCGGGTTAACAGCGGTTATCAACCTGTGGGTCGCGACCCCTTTGGCGGTCGAACGCCCCTTTCACAGGGGTCGCCTAAGACCATCCTGCATATCAGATATTTACATTATGATTCATAACAGTAGCAACATTACAGTTATGAAGTAGCAACGAAAATAACTTTATGGTTGGGTCACAACATGAGGAACTGTATTTAAAGGGCCAGAAGGTTGAGAACCACTGCCTTAGGAGAAGGCAGGGGGTCTTGTTGGGCAGACTCCCTCACTAGCGTTGATCAGGAAATTCCAGACTAACTGGTTTAAAGTTTCACTCCTGGAAGAGACTGAATCTGCAATTAGGTTAGTAGTAAGTTTTCGTTTGGTGGTGTGGCTTACCAAAGGTGAGTCCATTTTGGCCTGTTGTTCCATTTTATCAACAGTGACACTGAAGATGTGTGGCACCCAGCCACCAACATGACTCCCAACCATCCCTGCCTCTGCTATTCATGTTCTTGTATAAGCCTCTCCCACAGTGAGTAGAGCCAACTGACCTGTGGAACCAATGGCAGAAATGACAACGTGTGACTCCCGAGCCTAGGTCATAACGGATGCTGTGGCGTCCACCTCGCCCTCTCCCGTGGATCGCTCCTGGTGTCATGAGGACGCTCAGCAGCCTGTGGACAGGCCCGTGTGGGAAGGAACAGTGCTCCTGCTGACAAGCAGCACCAGTTGGGAGTGAACTGCTTTGAGAGTGAGTTATCTTAGAAGCAGATCTCACACCTTTCAAGCTTTCAGGCCAGAACCCCATGACTATGCTGCTCCCAAATTCCTGACCCACAGAAACTGTGTGATATAATACAAGTCTGTTTGGGGGTAACCGATTATGTCACAGTTGCCATGACCTCTGCTGGTTCTCCGCCGCACTTCTGCATTTGCTTTTCCTTCTGCCTAAGCCTCCATTCCCTCAGAGAGTTGCATGTCTTCTCTCACTTCCATCAGGTCTCAGCTAAAATGCCATGCTATGCAGTTATACAGCAATGCAACAATGGATAACAAATACAGGATGTGCTTGAGATATCCAGGAGGTAGATGCAACTGGATGTAGCAACTGATTGGATATGAGGGATAAAAGACAGGAAGGAGTCAAAATGATTCTCAAGTTATTGGTTTGTGTAATGAGTTTCCTGGATTTAGGACAACAGGTTTGGGAAGAGATTATAAATATAGTTTTGGCCCTGCTGAATTTGAAAGGTCTAACAAATACCCAAGTGGAGATGTCCAACATGCAGGCGGATATACCATTTGTAACACAGAAGACAGATCTAGACTAGAAAGTAAGATCTTAGCATCAGGGCCAGCTATACAAGTTCCAGGGCCCAGTGCAAAATGAAAATGCAGGGTCCCTTGTTCAAAGACTGCATGACATCCATCAGCTGCCAGGGCCCCCTCCCACCAATCCGTAGCACTGACAGACCATGCTCTGGCTGAGGGTAGGGAAGTTGAGCCAGGTATCTCCTCTTCTCATGGACTCTATGCTCCAAATTACATTGGAAGAGCAACATCCAAGAGATTGGCACTTCCCTGCCTGGATGCACAGGAATGGGGGATGGGCAAGAGACTCATCTCCACTGAGTCACTTCTGGGTACCCCGTGACACTGCCAGTCTAGGGCAGGGACAGGTGCCACCATGCCCCAGCCTAAGATACCATGGGTACATACACATGAACTTGACCTTCCCTGTGCCCTTGCCCAGGTCCCCCCAGGCCCTGGTGATCCTGGTCCTGAGTGGGGCAAGGGGGAGGATGGGCAGGGCTGAGGTGCCAGGGAATAGGGGAGCTGGCACTGAGAACCCACCCCAAGGAGGCAGGACTGCATGTGAACTCACACAAGCTCTACTGTCTCTTTGAACTTCACTTACAAAATAAAATTCAAAGGTGACATTATTAAGAATTTCAAGCCAGCAACCACAGTGTATTAAGACCCCAAGCATTAAGCCTTTTTTCATGCACGACCCTGTGTGAATGCGATGTTTGAATGCCTATGAACCTGGCCTTGCTTGGGATAGTCAAGTTCTAAGACTGAATGAGTTTAAAAGGGGCCCAAGGACTGAAACCAGAGAAACACCAAGATTTAAGGCAGGGGTCCTCAAACTACGGCCCGCGGACCACATGCAAATACAAATATTGTATTTGTTCCCGTATTGTTTATTTATTTCAAAATAAGATATGTGCAGTGTGCACAGGAATTTATTCATAGGTTTTTTTTTAAAACTATAGTCCGGCCCTCCAACGGTCTGAGGGACAGTGAACTGGCCCGCTGTTTAAAAAGTTTGAGGACCCCTGATTTAAGGGATGGGCAGAGAAAACACATCCTGTGGCCAGTCAAATGAAGGAGACCAATGACAGAGAAAATACTTGGCTTATGATCTCTGACTTGGAAAAGTTTTGCAAATCCAATAACCTGGCCACATATTAAGAACATTTTATTTCACAAACTATTCATGATATAACTGATATTTTTTAGGGTCATAGGTGTGGTTCTTACAAAGGCCTATTACCTTGATTATTTTTGCAGCATATATTACTTGGTTAAAAAAATGCATGAGAGAAACTGCAAGAAAAAAAATGAGTTAAATGAAATTATGGAGTTTACTAATAATAGACTCACAGCTAATCTAAGTAAATAATTCACTTTCCTTCGAGCCACCTTTTTACATAAGGCCAGCAGAGTCTGTCTGCAACGTTTATCAAGCAAGAAAAAATGTAAACTCTAAAATCTGTGAAGAATTTTAGATGACTCACTGAAACCTGTTGCAAAATCGACCACAGGAGTTTTCTAACTACTAATTAACTTTGAGCGGAGTCTTAGGCCATAAACACCAGACCATTTGGTGAGAAAACTCTGGCTGGGAGTTGTTGAGCATTTGGGAGTTTGGAATTGGTAGGGAGGGTGTGTGTGTGTGTGTGTGTGGCGGGGGGGGGGGGTTGTTTGTGCGTGTGTTGTTGTTTTTAAACGGATTTAGAAATGTCTTTGGAAGTGGTTTGTAACATGGCTAAGAACAGAGATTCTTAGCCATTCTTAGCCAGACAAGCTGCTTGGGTTTGAAGCCCAGCCTTGCCACTTACTCTCTGTGTGATTTTGGACAAGTTACTCCATTGCCCTGAGTGTGGTAATGACTCCTAGGGTTGGTATGAGAATTCAATTACTGAATGTAAAACATTTAGCCCTGTGCCTAGCACATAAAAAGCACTATATATGCACTTGTTAAATGAAAATAGTGAAAGCAGACCACGTAACTAAAATAGCTCTGGGATTTCTATTACAGTAGGTCCCACCAGTACTGGGAAGAGAGAGTTCACTAAAATAAAACATTTTTTGCCCTGGCCAGTGTGGTCTATTGGTTGGGTGTTGTCCTGTACACCAAAAGGTTGCTGGTTTGATTCAGGTCAGAGCACATGCTGGGGTTGCCACTGGATCCTCAGTAGGGGGCTATGCAGGAGGCAGCTGATCAGTGTTTCTCTCTCTCCTTCCTTTCTCTAATACACACGTGTACACATACACGTACACACACACACACACACACACACACACACCAGTTTTTTCTTCTCATTTTTTTGTGTATTCTTCCATTTTTCCCTCCCCACCCACCTTCAAAATACTATATTGTTTTCTCTTTATATTAAAAGGAAATTTTATTCAGAAAGTTTCCCTAAGAAGTAAGTATAGTGTTTCCTGGATATTTTCCTAAAAGCAATTTCCTCATGTCTTAAAATGCATATTCATGGCTGTTTTCCCAGTTACGATTCATCTCAACGTCTTATTTCTTTCACATAAAAACATCAAAAATATGTGTATGGGAAAATAAAATGCACAGAAGCTTTAGTGTTCTCGTGATTATCATAATAATTCTGCTACTTCAGTGGAAAAAAATATAAAAAGTTTCAATGAGAAGTGTTAGAGAGACAATGACTATAACAAGAATTTCAAATAAACCTCTAGCCCTTTTGAGAAGTCAAAACTGACCCACCTAAATTCACCAGCCTTCTTGGAAAAAAAACCACAGAAACATGATCCCAGGAGCCTGCAGTTCAAACTGCGCCCTGTGTGTTCAAAATAGAATCCCTTTGGATTTGTCCTATTGTTCCCTTTGGTCTCCAGGAATGCATTCTTTTACTCTGTGCCTCAATCTTATTTCAGCACTTTCTTTATTTCTTCGGGTTATTATCGCTTTTCACACGACCTCGGAGTTTACCTGGTGGAGGTCTTGGTTTCCTCTGCCTTTCTGACACGTAGGACTAAGCTTTACCGGGTCCTAATGGGAGAGAGAACACTCAGTGATCATCTTCTGACCACGCCCTGTGCGTGCTCAGCGGGCGGGGCTAGGGGGCGCTTCTCTCCCTTCCTAACCTCACTTTGGGCGGAAACCCTCCTGCCTTTTGTGAATATGCTTCTTTAAATCTCGCTCTTTTTTTCCCTCTCGTGTTGCGTATCATCTACGAGCGTTGCCTCTTCCTCTGTCATCTCCCTCCCCACTTTCCCTACCGAAGATTCGTTTCCCCTTTACAGCCAGAGACATGGATCCTTGAAGATCCTCCACTGGCTCCACGTCGCCTTTAAGCACCATTCAAACGGGCTCGCCTTCAGGGTTCCTCCCGCGAGCTGCGGCGGCGTTTGCCCCTCTGCAGTAACAGTGACCAGAGAAAGCAAGCCCCGCGCCTGGATGTACCTATGACCTTAGAACAGAAAGCTGCCGCGCCCGGGGCAGCGTTGCGGAGCCGGGCACTCCCCCCCGCGCGTGCTCCCGCCTCGCCCTTCCACGAGGTCACTAGCGTGCAGAAGGCGAGCGCCGACTACACCCTCTGCCTCCGGACTCTCCCTCTGCCTCCCGACTTCCTCCCGGGCGCCTAATAAGCGGGGGAAGGCGATCATTCCGCAGCAGCCTCGCCGCGCACTGGGCATGCTCAGTGGCGAGGGGTAGCCTTGGGCGCTGGGTTCGGGTCGGCGGCCGGATCGGCTTCCCGGAGCGCGGGCTGGGCAGGGCGCAGCGGCCCCGGAGCCGGGAGCCAGACCCGCCCCGCGGTCCCCACTCGGGCGCCCGGCCCGCGACAGCTGCGTCGTTCCGGGACCCGGGAGCCCCAACTTCGCGCCAAGTTCGGAGCCGCCTTCGGGGGCGCAATGATGACCAGGGACGTTCTGTTAGACCTGGAGCTGGATGAGGAC